>NC_056730.1:758928830-759228830 GCF_019279795.1 Protopterus annectens
GAAAATGTTATATTTAAAATATGTTTTAGTTGACATAATGGTAAAAGTCCAGAGTTTGCTTAAAAAACAGTAAAAATTTAAAACTCATGTTTGAGTTTACCAGTGATACAAATATTAAGACTAACAAGACATTGAGGATATTTTCTTGTGTATTTTGTAAGCAATGTAAATGGAACAGATTTATCATCTCTGTGAGTTCAAAGAAAGATATACAGTGCATGCAAAACTAACCTGGTATATGCGGCAATATGTGACACATACAATGTTACATAGGCAAGATAGATGCTTACTGGGTTGTTGTATCTATGAACATAATTATGTTATAAAAATCTCAGACAACACTAATGCCTTACGTAGGCATTTGAAAGAGTGTGGCACCTGTTTTATACATATATGCACATTTTATATTAATGCTGATTTTAACTGATGAGAGCAACTGACATCATTTTAGTGTGGTTATATGATCTTTGGAGTTGCTATATACTGTTATTCTGAAGATGTCTAGCAATACAATGAAAAAACATGCTAAACATTTTCTTGCTATGTGGCTGTGTAGTGTTTTGGAGTACATTTGGTTTGGTTCACCATTTTAGCATCATTTCATTTGTTTCATTTCTGCACCTTGTCACAGTTATGGTGTTAACTCATAGTGTTCTGACCTAGAAAGCTGAAATTTAAAGTTTCTTTACTTTAGTCTATAATTTTATTTTAGATGGGGGTGCATGATGACTGGCACTCTATTCAATAAGAGAGAACATGTCAAGTCACCCATAGTTTTATACCATCAGTTTGCCTTAATACTTGGCATTATGGCGACCTCACTTCAGCAGTTGTGCTTGAATAACACAATAATTACACAGTATTTCTTTAATAATGTCTCTCAGCAACATATACAGGTATGTTAGCCTACAGTATGCAAGAAAATTGAAATCAGTCTTCTGTAAGGGGTACTAAATCAATACCATAACTATCCAACAGAATGCTCCCATTGATTGCATTATTATCTGTGAACTATATGCATTACTCAGTCAACCACAAACCACAAAAGCTGTCTGGTCTCATCTTATATAGAGAGGGCAAGTGTCAAAATATAAATGTGGGATTTCATGATTATATTTAGCTTAAAGTACTGTTCTGTTAGACAATATTCCACTGAACTGATTAATACAGGCCCACAGTTCCAACTATATCATACAGAAGAGACTGCCAATCTTTCACACAAATGCAACCTACCTGGTTTAAGAAAAATGTAATAACTATTCACTGATCTCTACAAATAATACAACAGCTCAGCCAACATATAGCAGACAGTTTATTTTCTATTTTAGAATGGTTGTGAAGGAATATAGTTCCAGAATAGCATACACACTAAACTTTCAATGTATTATTATATAACCTATGTGCAGAAATGACTACCTATGTTTGTACAGGCTTACAACTTAATGACAATTTACATATGTTGACTTTAGATTTTCGACATGTCTGTCAGATCGTCAAACTTTATGTAACACGGCAACAAAATCTTGCAGGAAACAATTTCACAGAATCATTGCGAAATAACCTTTAAAAAAGGATTGCACAAAGAAACCATACATTAGATGTATACAAACTGAATTCTAACAATCTGCCCTGCACTTTGGAAAGCATTCAAAGTTATATGAATATCTGCCAGATTAAAAGCAGGCTCACAGTTTTGGCAAATACTAATATTGCTGAACCATAGCATACTTGTCTTAATGGTCTGTCTCCTTCTCTGTGTCACTACAGTTATTAATTCCATCACAAAAGGTGCAAGAGTTACAGTCTAATTGTAAAAGTACAGTTCAAATACTATTCTTGCAATGGACCATTTTGTCAAATATATATAACCTCACTGAAGGTGTGCACACATAAAGGGTGTCAGATTAAATAAAGTGATAACTGAAATCTTTGACCCCCTACACTGGTGCCTCCAGTTAATTTTGGACTTCTACTGCATACTTTTGGGGAATGTATGCTTTTGATTAAATAGTTCCTCACTACATGAGGATTGAAAAACATCTATTATACATCTGGAAGCACATTACTACAATGGCAAAGTTCATTTATAGGGGTCTCAAAGCTGGCAGGGTGAAATTCAGACAAATATACTGAAATGCTACAAAAACTGGTAAGTCTTTGGCTGGCATTCAGAAACATATAGCACACAGAGCTGTACTGGAAATGAGTGATCCTCTTGCACTGGTATTACATGTCTGCGTAGGTGGGAGCTGTCTTGCGCTACAAACTACTTGAATATTAGTGTTGTGTAGGGGGGTAGTGCTAGTCTATGAATCCCATCCTTTATCATATTAACTACAAGATTATTTATAAGGTCGTATAAAGCCATTTGATAACACAAAATATACTTTAGAGGTCTAAAGTGCTTGCTGCAGATGTAGTATGTGCAATATCAACATAATACAACAAATTTCACAATCCACCCCTATATGAATGAAATAAGTATTCCCTTTTCCCTTTCATTGTGTACTACAGCCCTGTGTGACCCATACCTCTCAACTTGTTAGTTCAAGAATTCTGGAGAAAGTCAAAATTAATGGGGGGGGGGTGGACAAAGAATCAAAATCAGGTACAAATTTTTAATATTGCACTTATAAACTTTGAAAGTTACCAGAAAACATATTTTGCATTACACAGCAATTTCTCAAGTATGTAAATTCTGAAACTCAAAAGTCTGTAATTATTTAGTGATTTCAGTCCTCAGTGATTTGCCAGAAAAATAAAAACGAGGAACAGTCTAAAAATATGAGGCAAAATCTGGAGATTGTGTGACATTCTGTACAGCTGAGAAGTATGGAACCAAGACTTTAAATGATAACAACCTCTGTATCTGAACTCTGCTCATGACTTCAATAATAGTAAACAAAATCTGAACAAATCAATCAAACTACATCCCCCATCAAGAAATATGAAACTGACTTTCTTAGCGACTACCCTGATGAGTAATGTTATAGTCTGTTGTGCAAAACCACTTTTGAAACAGATGTATACAGTGTCATGATCTGCATAAATGGCAAATTTAATATATCTGTTTTTTATATACTCTTTTGGCCTTTATGCTGTTAATAATCAAACTTTCACCAAAGAGTCTCCACCTCACTTATTCCTCTGTACAGGAAATACCCAGAACATGGGATACAGCTATCAGACAGACCTCCATCCCAGCAGATATGGATGTATTTTGTGTTGTTGTTGTTGGCATGCCATGATGTCATTTCTATTAGAACCCAAAAAGAACACCTGGTAACTTACGAAAATCTGAATTATTGTGGAGAATTGTATACCCATCCATTGCTTATGCCCGCTTCCACCTACAAGCTAAAAGAGCTACTGTCATTGGCCTGGAATTGCAGATCCCATGTCCCTGGTCCTGGAAATATGGGTAACTATGCATACCTTTGCTTGTATGATGGCTATTAGCTGACCCCATCTAAAACTCTTTCTGCTCAGGATAATCAAATAGGCTACTCAGTCTATCCTCTCCAAATCAACTTTTCCTGATAAATAAATCTCTGGTCATCTGGGTCACTTTCTCAGCTTTATCTCTATATGGTGCAGGGTCAGTAGGCACATTTCAAGTATTAGGAAGACCACACCCACCACACGGTCTGGGAAATCTGTGCACAGAAGAGCCAGCAGCAAATCAGTGGTAAATCCCCACAATGACCCAGCAGTGCAGCAGTCCCAAACCTCAGCAACCAAGTCAGGTGCAGAAAAACTTTATTTAAACCAACCAGCAGATGGAAAAGAGTCAACAGATTAAAATGGCCTGGTGTACTGGTTTCAAGGTACAAAGCCTCTGCTGTAGTGCCACGTCACATTTGAAGTATTTCCCTTTAAGTTAAGAAATAATTTCACTGAGGCCATGTATTAAAAGTAATGTTATAAATGGAAAGGAATTCTCCTCACCCTTTATTGGTCATTTGTTTGAGTATTATTTCACTATATGTGATTCCCTAATTTTACTTTTTTTTACCCAATTTATATTCTGCCTCTCAGACTTTTAAAATCTCAGTTCATGCAACTAGTATGTACAGCATTGCCAGCTGATTCTCTTTTCTTCACAGATTAATAAAATGTAAACCGCTCTCTATCAAATCCCATTATACTCTCATCAAATTATTTTCCCCTCAATCCTGTACCCACTAGCTACATCAAATCCCTACCCTCTAAACTCAAACCTTGCTCAGCTTCTACTGACAACATTCCTTCCCTTTTCCTTCAGTTAGCTGCTGACTCTCTTGCTTTCCCTGTATCTGTCTTAATCAATCACTCCATTTCAGAGTCCAAAGTCCCTTCCATATGGAGACAATTCTTCACTCTACCAATACGTAAAGGAGGTAACTCCTCAGACATCACTAATTTTAGTCCAATTGCCATCCTCTCTCCTCTCTCTAAAGTTCTAGAAAAATGAATACATAAACAAGTTATGCACTACCTACTCTCTGAAAGTCTGCTCACACCTCCTCAATATGGCGTTAGACCAAAACATAGTACTACTACTACTGCCCTACTATCATTCCTTAATACTATATCCCTGGCCAGAGATAACAACAAACTTGTCTTCTGCCTATTCTTAGATCTCTCTAAAGCTTTTGACACCGTCACTCACCCTCTTCTTTTGCACAGACTAACTAACCTTAACTTCTCCGCTGCTACTTTTGCATGGTTTTCCAGCCACCTCACTGACAGATTTCAAGCAGTGAAGTGGCAATCTGCACTTTTCCTTCCTCTCCTACTTAAAATAGGTGTCCCTCAGGGTTTCATCCTTGGTACACTACTTTTCAATATCTTCACTGATCTTCTTTATTCTTCTTGTCCTCAGTCATCACTGGTCCAATACGCTGATGACTCTCCTGCCAATACGCTGATGACTCTCCTGACTATCCTTCTATGTGGCACACCTCATCACGAAGGGCTTTTCATCCAGAAAAAAGGAGGTCATTGTCCCACTGTACTCATCCCTCATTAGACCCATTATAGAATACAATGCCCCATTTGGTATGTACCTCTCAAGACATCTGCAACAACTGGAAAGGCCTCAGAAATACCTCACTAAAAGAATCACAGGCCTAAAGCAGATGCCCTACGCTGACCACCTTAAAAGACTCCAGCTGTACTCTGTCACATATCGTCTGCTCAGAGGCGATCTCTGCTTAACATACAAGGCCATGTCAAACCCAGAGCTGTTGGACATGCTACACTTAAAGAAATCCCAATCTCTCAGAACTACACGCTCCAGGGATCTAAACCTTGTCATCACAATAAACAAAACATGCTGGAGGGATAGGTTCCTGACCCAGAGACTCCCCAGACTCTGGAATAAATTGCCCATACATGTCAAGCAGAGTGCCTCTTTGGACCTCTTCAAGAGGAACCTTGACGATTGGATGGGAGAAAGGAAATTCACCCCAGGGATCACGTCAGTCACCCTGCTAGACAGGGGTCCAGGAAAGTAAATAATGTGGGAAGAAATAGCCAGGGAATTGTTATGGCTAGGCTTGTATAGGCCCTAGGGCTGATAGCCTAGTACCAACCTATGAACCTATGAACCTATGAATCACTATTGCTCACTCTCCCTCCGAACTCATCTCTACAACACAGACTTCCTTTAACTCAGTAGAAAACTGTCTCTCTGAAAACCAGCTTATCCTTAACCCCCCAAAACAGTAAGCTACTGTTTTTGTTCCTAAGAACTACAGCCACATTAAATCCACTTTCACAATCCTGTCCCTCAATAACACAAACAATGAGGTGGAAACTAGCACTAAACTCCTTGGTGTCATCATTGACGACCAACTTAAATTTGATCTACACATTGACAACTGTATCAAAAAAACTCTTCAGAAACTAGGGCTCCTCTACCGCAACAAAAAGTTTCTCACCAGTGAAGCTAAAGTAACTCTCTCTTATGCCTACCTCCTACCCAGTCTATTATATGTCTCTCAGATTCCTACTTGCCTCATCTCCACACTCCTTGCCAGACTTGAATCTACCTACAACAAGATAGCCAAATCTGCAGCCCATCAAACTTACAAGTCACATCACTGTCTCTCACTCAAGCACCTTAACTGGCTAGGACTATCTCACCAGCTTCTTCTCCCTCAACTCCAGATCTTCCACTTTATCTTTTATCATCCTTCTTACTGTCCTACCCTATCATCCATCATAGGTTCATAGGTTGGTACTAAGCTATTAGCCCTAGGGCCCATACAAGCCTAGCCATAACAATTCCCTGGCTATTTCTTCCTACTTCCCTGGACTCCTGTCTAGCAGGGCGACTGACATGATCCCCAGGGTGAATTTCCTTTCTCCCATACAGTCGTCAAGGTTCCTTTTGAAGAGGGCCATGGAGGCGCTCTGCTTGACATGTATGGGCAGTCTATTCCAGAGTCTGGGGAGTCTCAGGGATAGAAACCTCTCCCTCCAGCATGTTTAGTTTATTGTGATGACAAGGTTTAGATCCCTGGAGCATGTGGCACTGAGGGGTTGGGATTTCTTTAAGTGTAGCATGTCCAACAGCTCTGGGTTTGACATGACCTTGTATGTTAAGCAGAGATCGCCTCTGAGTAGACTATATGTGACAGAGTATAGCTGGAGTTTTTTAAGGTGGTCAGCATAGTACATCTGCTTTAGGCCTGTGATTCTTTTAGTGAGGTATTTCAGTGGACTTTCCAGCTGTTGCAGATGTCTTGAAAGGTACATACCAAATGGGGCGTTGTATTCTCTAATGGGTCTAATGAGGGATTGGTATAGTGGAACAATGACCTCCTTTTTTCTGGATGAAAAGCCCTTAGGTGATGAGGTGTGTCTTAGGGAAGGATTTCCTGACTGTTGTGGCGATGTGGTTATTGAAGGTGAGACCACTGTCCACCTGTGTCCCTAAGTCTCTTATCACACTTTCGGTGTTTAGTGTACTGCCACCTATGTGGTAATTCATGGGTACATGTTTTTTCCCAATGGGGATAATTATACATTTCTTGGCATTGAGCTTGAGCCCATGACTCTGGCACCAAGCATCTGTTTCTGTAAAGCCCTTTTGTAGAGTATCCACATCATTTGGGGATTCAATAATGGCTCCCAGTTTGCAGTCATCTGCAAACTTTGTTAGCCAGAGTCCCTTAGTGTTGGCTTGTACTTCAGAGAAGTAGATGCCAAGCAAGAGCAGTCTCAGAACTGAACCCGGAGGTACTAAACTTGTCACTTGTCTGGAGCTGGATTTGAAGTCAGCTACTTTTACAGTGTGGTTCTGTCAGTAAGCCAGTTGGCAACCCATCGAGTGATGTAGGGATTAATGCCCAGCTTAGTAAGTTTATCTATGATTCCAGACTGGTGGATGGTGTCAAAGGCCTTGGCGAGGTCCAGATAGGCTGTATGGACTGCCTTACCCTCATCCACGGCTCTGGAGACTGATTTGAAGAAGTCAATCAGGTTCAGGAGACAAGATTGGCCCTTCATGATCCCAAACTGGGTGGGGTCCAGTGTTTGAAGGTTGCCAATATCTTTGTTTATAAGTTCCATGATAATACATTCCATGGCCTTGCAGATCAGGCTCATTGGACTGAAAGGGCGGTAGTTCCTGGGATCCAAGGTGGAACCCCCTTGTGGAGTGGGATAACTGTAGCTGTGCGCCAGTCAGTGGGCACAAAGCCGGAGGTGATGGTATGGTTAAACATGACACTTAGTTGAGGTGCCAGTTCATTTTGTAGTTCATGTAGTACACAGCCCGGAATGTCATCTGGTCCCATGGATGCTGTATTCATAGCTTTGGAGAGTGCGTCTTTTACCTGTGTGGCCATTATTACCAGAATTTGGCAATCTTCCGGTATTGAGATTGGCTGTTTAGGGGGTGAGAGGGGGGGTGAAGTTGGCACTGAATCGATTTGCCAGGATATTGGCAATATCCTTGGGATCAGTATATTTAATGCCATTCTGTTGTAGCGCAGAGCAGATCTGAGCATTGCCATTTAGATTCTTGACATAGTTATAGAATGCTTTGTGGATGTCTTTGGAATCTTTGGAAGTTTTATTTTCTTAACTAGCTTTGGAGGATTTTACGAGAGATCTCAGATTCTTACTGAGGCTGGCAAGGGAATTTTTTGCATCATGAGATTTTCCTCTTTTCTACAACAGTTTCTTCCTTTTGTTGTAAAGTTTATTTATGGCAGGGGACCACCAGGTTGGCTTCCTTTTTTTGGAGGATAGCATTTTGGTTCTATTTTGAATGGCACGATTCATGCATGAGTGGATGTGCTCATACAGTGCCTTAATGTAGGACTCAGCAGTCGAACTTTCAGTTCCTGTCTTCATGGGTGTCATGAAGTTTGTCACTTCTGACTTGAGTAGCATGAAGTTGGCTTTGGAGAAGTTTTTTTATGGAGGTTTCCTTACTGGGGAGTGGGGGTGGGATGTGGATGTTTAGGGTGATTAGCTTATGGTCTGACCTGATCAACAAGGGGGTGACCATAGGTGTGGAGCATCAATTTCCCATGTTGGTAATTACCAGGTCTAGGATATTGGAGCCCCTGTTGGGACTATGGATTAGTTGATCCAGGGCATTGGAATTTATGAATTCCAAGAACCGTTGGGCAAAGGTGTTGATACATGAGTAGTTTTCCCAGTTAATGGCAGGGTAGTTGAAATCACCCAGTATTAGGGTGTTTGGTTGTATCTTAATATTTTCCAGTATGTTTAGAAAGGTGTAGTGAGAATCTTGGGGCATGGTGGGGGATCTGTAGCAAGCTACAATTTGGATTGCAGTCTTACCTAGTGTTAGTTGCATCTGCAGAATTTCAGATGCATTTTGTTGGGCAACTAGCCTGGTGGTGTGAATATCCTTGGTGAATATGGACACTCCTCCACCTTTAGTGTTTTGATCCTGTTTTGGTGGCCGAAAAGTGTGGTAAGAGTTGTAGCCTGGTATTGCAGGGGTGCTCTCTGGAGCCTTCAACCAGGTCTCAGTTACTGCACAGATATCAATGTTCTCCATTTTTAGGAGTGCCTCGAGAGTGTGCATTTTGAGATTTAGACTTCTAGCATTGAGTAGCATTACCTTCAGATTTTGCATGCTTGTACCTGTTATGTTGGTGGTCATCTTCCACTATTCAACTGCTAGATCCCTCCGGAGCTCTAACCTACATCTGCTACAAATCCACAAACCTAAAACTAAGAAAGGATGTATTCTCTATAGCTATAATCCTTCCCAGGCCTGGAAAAAACTCCCACTAAAGATCAGGTCACTCAAGCAACTTAGTCAATTCAAGCTAGCCACTAAAGAATACCTGTGAAGCCAATGGACCTGCCTCTGTACCTACCCCTCCCCTTAAACAGCTTATTAACCCTAACTGCACACCTCTATCTGCTACCAACTTATGTAACTTTCTTTAACTTTCTAGACCTTGTCTTACATTAACTTCTCTATCATAAGCGCATTACATACATTCTTATCTGCATAATGTAAGATTTTATGTCTGTTGACAAAACTATTGTTAGTCCTTCTGAATGATGTAGGATTCTAACTCTGACAGACATAGTTATTAGTTTACTGTAATAAATCCTTGTTTTGCATGTATATGTTGCTTTGAATATTTTTCTGTAAACCAGTTGTTGATTGTTTACATATTTTTGTAAATGATAATCTGTACAACATGTGTAGCTTTTCTCCACAGGCCTCTGCTGAAAAAGGGCTACTTAGTTCAGTCAGACAAAGCCGGTCAACAAATGTAAATTAAATAAATAAATATATAAATGTACAACAGTGGAGTTAATATGGGGAGGGGCAGGAAGTTTTCACTGCAAACACTCTGTACATTTGTCATGTGACTGTTATGTTTTGGAGTATGTTCACGGAGTTAGAAATTGATTGATCAAAGCAGAAGCATTGACATTGCAGTTTTTGCACATAGCTCTTATTTACCAAACTCCTTTGTCAGTACAATGATGATTTCCTGCAATTACATTTAGACATGTATTGAAATGATCCATTTGTCTTGGGTCTGTCAATCTCAGCTGCTCAAAGCAAAAAAATTGCCAGTCCATCTGTCAGTCCTTCTTTCCATCCATTTAGCCATCCATCCATTCATCCATTTTTCAGAACCATGCTGTCCTGCTTAGAGTTACTGAGAGCCAGAATATATCCTGACAAACAGTGAATGTAAGTCAAAAAACAATCCTGACTGGAGAACCAGTCATAGTCAGATGTTCTGGATGAGTGTTGGGTTCAAAGGGTACTATCTGGGATTTTTCTCCTCATAAAATGAAAAAAATATGTCATTTGGTGATTGCTAGCACACAGTCATGTCATTTGATGATTGCTAGCACATGGTCATGTATAAATAAATTTAAATGTGTCTGATTTTTACATTGTCATGGGAAGCTGCAGTTGATGCAAGTAGTATACATTTATATAAAAGAAAATAAGATAGGTAGATAGACATATATAAATATAGATAAATATATATAGACTTTTTCTCACATTGGGGACAGTCTTAATGAGACTAGTCAGCTGTCCCACTGATTTTCAAAGTACCAAGGCCTTAGCATGTTTAAAGGAATTATAGAGGGTTTGTAGGCATGATTTTAAGATGAGTTCTTATTTATTGGACTGATGCTGTGTTCAGTGATGTTGCATGTGTTGCTGGGATTGTAAAGGACTTTGTGTGTGACTAAAATAAAAACAAATAAAGAAATTCATAGTTAATGGGTGGAGATAGCTTCTGCTTATGAGCTAGGCATATGTATGATTTGCAAAGTGGGATTATCTTAATTTTATGAGTTAACATTGGCAATCTGTACTCAGTAGTGCTGCTTAGAGACCTCCTAATAAAGAAAAACACTTAGCTTACTGTATGCCAGAGATTTATAGTAACTGAAATATTAGGGAATTGCTTTATTTTCTAGTCTTTATATTAGAATTCCATTTTTATTTTTGCAGTGACATATTCCCATCATCCGTAATGAAGCTTGCTATGCTTGCATATCAAAGATTATTAAAAGAAGATGGATACATGTCACTATTTAAAGTATAAATCCACATGGCTGTCTAATAGACAAAATTAAATACAGTCATTTGTAATTCAGAAGTAAGTATTCATCTACATTTATAACATAAATAATACATTCAACTAGCTTCTTCCAAGGTTTGTTAATGAGATGAATATGCAACTATCCCCTCATCTGATGTATGTTCAATGTGAATAAGGAAGTCTAAAAACTGCACAGGACACAGGCTAACTGTATTACCTTTAAACATGGAGCTCCCATGGCACACTTGGCCCAGGGAGTATTGAAATGTACTGGGTCTTGAATCTAAGCTCCAAGAACCATAGCCTAGATGTGGTCATGCCAATGTAACAATGGTGCAGTAGATGCAGCTGACACCACCATCCTGTATGCAGACAACATTGCCATGATGGTAGATGCATATGTGGCTGTTAAGCAGCACAATATATTTAAGCTATCCATGTCATGTATTTATGACTTGTGGTTTGTTTTATGAATTGGTCAGTTCACTAAGTAGTATAAGGTTATGCCATGTATAACCAAGAAATTTAGCACACTAGAGTTAAGTTCAGTCTCTTCTTTGTAGGAGATGACACTTCACAATGGGCAAAGTGTATTTAATGAGGGTAACTTTAAAGACAGATATAAACTGTAAAATCTCTGCTACATGGAACAGTCACTGTTTATGGCTCTCCCATGAAAAATAAATTGATGCAAGTGAATCTTTTACAGTTTAGGCTAAATGCACTTACCTGCTGAGAATAGTCAACACTCACATCCAGCTTACATAATGAAAACCTCCACTGCGACACAAAATGCAATATGTTAATTCATTCTTGCTCTACTACATGTTATACTCATTTCTGGATCTCCAGATACACAGTTTATGCTGCCAACAAGCTTCTTTCTGTAATCCAGGGGTTTGATTCCCTCAACCTCCACTTGCTTGCTGTATGAACAAGTCTTTTAACCAGGCAATGCTTTGAGCAATTTGGGTTAGGCTTCTCAATGGTGTCATGGAATGCATGCATAGTAGGTACCTATAGCCTTCTGATCTTCCACTAGGAGTTTTCCAAATACTGCATCATAACTTTCCATATTCTTTCTTGTCTCCTCCAAGTAGTTCACCTTTCATCCTATTACATGAAGGAACAGCTGCCAGGTAAAACTATTTATTGGCATTTGGCATGCTTCCATGGATGAACATATGCAATCTAAAGGAATACTGAGACATGAACCCTGGCAGAATTAAATTTTTACCACATGTGATTTTAGGACACTTTGAAGCAGAAATTATTGGCAAAAACTGGTGCGACTAGAAAATGAGTTAACATTGTCATAATGGCAAGCTAGTTAGAATGCTTTTCCGGCAGATTCTGTCACTTGACATATAGCAGATGATTAAGCAAAGCTTGGGACCAACTGCTTGTTGTCAGTGTTTGCCAATTTTTCGCCTGTAATAAAAGTGACTAAAATATTAGAGTGAAATAAACACATTACATCATTAATTAGAAAAAGTTATTTTCACCTATGCTTATTTCTGTAATATAACCTTCATTCAGCCATTAAAATATTTTAATAGACAAAATATGAAATAATCTGTAAAAGGCATAAAATACAAAAAAGACAATGCAGATCAAAACTCACTTATAAGAACTTATAAGAAAACACAAGGTTACATTCTTCAAATGAAATTCATGTCTTCCAAGTCTATTGCATGTTCTCTGATTTTTAACATTGTATTCCTTGAAATTACTCAGATAATATATTCATGAAACTTAAATGCTTTCATAAACTAGATTAAGGAAATGTTAATTAGGCTGTTAATAGTATGACTATTTATCAATACTCTGTATTGCTTTCCTTTCCTTGACTCTGATAGAGGATCACAAAGACATATTGGTTTTCTGCAATAATCTGTTCATTCAACACTTGTGTCTTCCATCAAACTGACTCTGACAATTTATATTGGCTAAAAAAGTGAATGAGCAATGCTATACCAGCAGGAAGCATATTATATGATGTGACTATGCAAGATAGATGCAGACAGTCGATTTATTTTTAAGACAAACATAAGAATGCATGCTTCCAGCTTCCTGTCTTTTATTCATTTCACTTTATGTGCTGCCTGCAGTGTAAATGAACCAGAATGATTTTACATCTGCCAAGGCAGTAACAAGTGACAGTCTAAATGGTGTACACACTGCTAAAATAGGTGTCCCTTTTTCATTTGATCTTTCTCTCATCTGCCTTTATTTTTCTTCCAGCCTACCTGTACAAATATCTTCTTTTTTCTTTAGTCTCCACTTCCATGGTATCATATTCCTATCTAGAAAGAAGGAAGTGGATGCACAACTCAATTCTGAGTGATGCTGATATTAAATGTTGCTAGATATGTTATCAAACTGCAGTTTAACCAACTACATTCCACTGAATTCAGGTACATTAAATCTGTAGAAAGGGCTGCTCAGTCAAAAACATATTGGTTTGATATAGCTGTAGACTACAAATATTTTGTCTGTGATATAGTGGGCTTGTAATTAACTGCATGAACCAGAGTGAGTGAGGGGGGTGTCTATCTTTTCTATCCTATGGAAGCATTTTACTAGACATGCAACTAAGTGTTATATCTTGGATGAAATAGAAGTTTAGAAAACTTGTGTTCAGTGGAATAAGACTCATTTAAGGAAGCTTGGATAAATATTACTGAATCAGCTAGACTATAATTTTCTATGTTTTTTTTTTTTGTCTTTGCTCTGAATGATTGCAGGATTACAAGATATAATCCAATTATTGGGAATTTCCTGAGTTACTAAATGTAAGCCTTGGTGACTCTTTGACCAAGAAAGAATGTTTGGGCCTGAATGATTTCACTACCTGTGACTCTGTCTGTAGCCTTCCATTTATTGGTGAAGATATTGACAAAGCTTCTGTCGATAGTAAACGCCAGTATACCAGCACATGCCCTAATGAACCCATTTAATTTGTGTTTTGGATGATAATATAGCAGTAAGTCTGCAACGTTAGAGACTGCAAATGATCCCCTACTGTCACAATCTCGATTAACTTCACTGTAACTTTCTAATCTCTTCTCAGTACTAGACAAAGCAGATGGTGGAATCCTATTTGGAGATCAGACACGCCATCTCTATATGCTCTGATATGTCTTTATTCGTACCTGCTGGGCCATTTGAGAAAGTCGATTCTGGAATGAGTTACCTTTAGTTAAGCTCATGACAAGAGAAGTTCTGAAGTTCTGGACTGCTCAGGGTTGTGTGAGAGAGAGAGTGTGTGTGTGTGTGTGTGTGTGTGTGTGTGTGTGTGTGTGTGTGTGTGTGTGTGTGCGTGCGTGTGTGTGTGTGTGTGTGTGTGTGTGTGTGTGTGTGTGTGTGTGTGTGTGTGTGTGTGTGTGTGTGTGTGCGTGTGTGTGTATGCAGCATTAACTTGCACTGGATTTGTTAAAGAGCAGACAGGTGCAAGACCCAGTCTATATTCTCATTTCTGCTCCAGTGCACTGCACCCAAATGCACAGTAGACGCTATATGCAAATAGCTGCATGATGACATTCACATGAAATAGAGTACATAAAGTCTTAAAGATCGTAAAGTATATGTGAAGTGAACATTGTCATAGTTCAAGGACATAAGGGTTGGGAGGGTGGCCTAACCGTTAAGGTGTTTGCCTTACAAACACAAGTTGCAGGGTTTGGTTCTCACAAGGGATAATTGGCAAGGCTTAAATGTCTCACAAGGGGCAGTTAGCCTAGTACTAATCTATGAACCTATGTGCAGAGGAATTGTGCAACTCTGTATCCCTGAATGTAAAAAATAAGCACACACCAATAATTTCATCTTTGTATGAAGCAGGAATGCTCAGAGTTGCAACAATTGTGCAGAAGCACATGATATCCCTTAATGCTTCTGGTTCTCATTAATATGAATATGGTATAATCCAGCTCCTTATAGAAATATTGGCACTTGAAATGCCGAGTGCTGACAGTCCAAAAAAAAAAAAAAAAAAACAGATAACACAGAAGAGTGAGAAGGGGGGGCAAGCCCCTATAAAGCCCCCATGTGGGGGGTGCAAGCCCCCACACCTCCCAGACTTATATATACCGACTCTGAGAACTCCATACCTAGGGGAAAAGGGACTATTCTGATAAATGGCATCTTGGACTTAACATATGTAAGTCCAAGCATTTGACCATTTAGTCTCCATATTTTGGGACTCGCTCTAGTGGTTCCCGACATTTTAAATGGTTACTGTACCATCGCGCTCTTGAGGAAACAGTACTGACAGTGGTTGTCTTATCACAATTTTACTTATTAAGATATTCTGGAATTCCTTAAGTCATCTAAGAGATTTCATGGGTGTTGGTTGACATATGTCTCACACACACACACACACACACACACACACACACACACACACACACACACACACACACACTGAAAGCGAATGTATGACCTTTTCATACATATGAACACCAAGGTATAAATAGCCCTTCCCATACTGGCAACAGACTTTTCAGACGTCAAATGGAGACGCGTTGGGTATTTTACATGACTTGTCTTTAGAAACTTCAACAAGTTCCTCAATATAATCCTTCAAAATGTGTAAGATCATATATGATTTCCTTGCATGCCACAGGGGAGCAGTAACACCATGTATGCCATCTATGACTCTACCTACTTCCCTGAGAAACTGGAAGCAATAGACTGCATACATGTAGCAGCAAAGGCTCCATCTGCCTCAATGTTACAAAGGTTTGTGAATAGGAAGGACTAACTTTTTGAGAACTGCCAGGTCTTGTGTAAAGCATATGGCATCATAACCAATGTGCTTGCACAATGCAGACTAAGTTTGCTTGATTCACATATTTGACAGACAACCCAGCAATATTGCTACTTCCTACATGCAGAAGTCAAAAAGGATCATCTTGTTGGGAAGGACAAGTGCTGTGACAATGTAAAATCAAATCACAGCATATCTATTGTATAGGCAGGAACCCTCACAAACTTGCAAATTGTCTGCTGCAGGTGATGCTTATATCTACTGGGGCCTTGTCTGATTACATCCACATAGTACCCACAGTATATGGTCAAGCTACAGTATAACACTGTACATACACAATCCTGCAGCATCACAGAGCATGTATTTGCCTGTTCTGAGCTGACTTCCATTGCCTCAGTATGTCTGAGGGCCACTTCAGTATAAGGCTTCTACAGCCTACAGGATAGTCTTGGCATGTCACATGCTTTATAATATGCTGGCGAAGTAACAGGCAGAGTGTCCCAAGGTATACACAGACAGCAGAAAAACACATCAGTGCCATTGCCTGGTGGCAGCATGGCTGAAAAGGAACAAAAAGCAGCTGCATAACCCCTCACCCTGACAGAGATGAGAGCATTACAGGGCAGCACAGGAGATGCAGTAATGTCTAGTCAAGACAGATTTTTTTCTTTATCTTTTTTTCTTCTTGCCTGCTGACCATAAAGCCCTGCTCTAATGGGACTTAATTCCATGGTTCAGTGCACCAGGTTTCAGCCACAGATATGAGTAACATTCAGAGGGACCATCATCTAGGCAGGCAAGCATGAGTGTATTTTTGTCCACATTACAAGCTCATTTCAGCTGAAGCCCTGATGCTCTGCCATCTTCCTCCATAAGACTTCAGCATTTATGCTTCATAATAGATCCCACTTGCTCCTGGGCTGTGGAGCTACACAGTGTTACCTTCCTTTATGTGTATACCTACCACTTCCCCTGTATTGTGGCATAGCTATGTGCATCACTTGCTAGACCCCCATATATCCTCCTGCCTATACATGTATGCTCTTTCACAAGCGCTGACAAGAAATTTAATTACTAGCTTGTGCAACCATGGCTACTTGTTCCCCTGAATGGTCCTCACTCCATACTCACCTCCTACCACTGGCTGAGGTCATGTCATTTTAAAGCAGTGTGTGTGTGTGTGTGTGTGTGTGTGTGTGTGCGTGTGTGCATGCGTGTGTGTGTGTGTGTGTGTGTGTGTGTGTGTGTGTGTGTGTGTGTGTGTGTGTGTGTGTGTGTGTGTGAGAATGGAGACCTGGGACCACCCGCATCACCACCATCATGTTTATGCTGATTCTGCCTGCCTGTGCCTTACTCAGGTCACATGGACCATTGTTAGAGCTTTATCCTTCTATGTCACTGTAGTAGGCTACTCAAGATATATGGACTGCCCTCACAAGGCACAGTAACAGTGCACTATCACACAGATGGAATATGATTCATGCAGTGTATATATCAAGCTATAACAGACACTCCATAAACAAGCCTCTGCTCATTAGACATTCCCACATTTATCACACAGAAGTTAGTGAAGAGTGAGTCATCGTTGCCATCATGTGCTAAGATGACTAAAGTGATAATGACACATGCCTGTCTACACATCCTGGGTGGGAGACATATTGCAGGAGTCTGAGATAGGGATCCTAAGGTGATATATGTATTATTTGTTATGCGCTATTTCCTTCTGTGATTGGGTTGGTGTCCCACTCTATGACCATGGCCTAATGTGTACGTGGGAATCCGAAGGTGAAAGGTATTCTGCATCATATACAATTTCATCTGCAATGTGGTGGCTCTCATATTGTGATTGCATTCTGTGGTTACTATCCTGCTTTGTTGCACTGAGACTTAAGTTTCCTGCTGACAGCAATGGTGGCCTGTACATGAGGTTCTACTTCCAATAGTGGGTGAGAGTCTTGGCCTTTCACAGAAAAGTGTGACAAAGGATGGCACATATCCAGATGTAGTTGGGGCCTGTGTAATTAAAATGCTCCCCCATATGCCCCCCTACTACATTGGCTGTTCAACCTCAGACAACAGTGCCAATAAGTACAATGATGGCCACACTGGCAATTCCTTACATGGAGGTAAACATGGAAACACTATAAGTCACCACAGATCTCAGAAGACCAACCACTGCTGTGTACCTAGCCTCCATGCACTGACAGGCAACATGCAGCACAGCATCAAGGTCCATGCTAGGCAATACTGCAACAGGCTATGTTGGAATGGTACTGGAACACATCTATCGATTTTTCAGGCATACCTCTTACATGACTAGAGTAATCTGTAACAAGTAGCAATGTCAGAACAACCGGCAAGGGTGCAAAATTGTGAGTATATTCACTTTAGATGCAGTTTACAAATCCAGACTAGGTGCATTACTGCTTGAAGACCCATCTTATCCCCCACCCCCCACTGTGTGTAGTGAGAGCTCACTCTGCACAGTTTCTTGTTCAAGTGTGGATGAACCCATGCATTTAGCCAATATTGAGAGAGTATACCCACTCAGAATGGAGACAAAGAGTGCTATTTTGTGATTACACTGTGGCACAAGTGTTTCATTTCTGGAGTGAATAACATATCCACTCAAATAACTCAATTAGTCCACCAATGGAGGTGTGGCCCATACCACTAGCTACTGTGATTCCTTATGTCACAATGGATCACTGTAATTACTGTGTGGACAGGGACAGGGATGACATGGTTGCTGTTCATTTCCAGCCATATATAGTTATGTCTGCTTCCTTTCTTTTGTGTTCTCCCCTTATCCCACATGTTGTTCACCCTTCAGTATTATCATTTGTCCACCTTCTGCTTGCCTCTGCTCCTCCATTGTCTTCATATCCTATTGTGTATAGTTTCACCACTGTTTGTTATGCTTCAGGCCTGCCTGTTTGCCTCCATGCACTATCTTTCCCTTTTTACCCAATCTTTTCCTTTCATCCTTCTCCACCTTCCTTTTTACTATACAAAAAAAAAAAGCTCAATCCATGACAAAATATTCCTTCCTTCCAGTACCATGCACTCCCATATGTTGCCTTTATGTGTCACCATTTGCTCAATCTTCCCTTTTTTGACTTTCCTTTGCACCACTTTCATAGGTTCATAGGTACATAGGTTCATACTAGGTTATCTGCCCTAGGGCATTTATAAGCCTAGCCAGAGTGTGTTTGGTTTTCGCCACCCATTTTAAATTTATTTTGCTATGCCCTTTTTCGAGGTTAGTATACTGTGCCGCTGTCTAACAGTGACACAGAAGTGATACCCGGGGTAAACCTACGATCTCCCATCCACTCATCAAGATTCCTCTTGAAGAGAGTCAATGATGGACTCTGCCTAACCTGGACTGGGATTTTATTCCAGAGTGAAGGGAGCCTCTGGGTTATGAATCTGTCCCTCCAGCATGTCCTATTTATTTCAGTGCTGAGGTTCAAGTCTCTCAAGCACGTAGCTCGATGGGATTTTTGATTTTCTGAGGTGCAGCATGTCCATTAATTCCGGGTTGGACATGGCTTTATACGTCAGGCACAGATCGCCTCTGAACAGGCGGTATGCCACTGAGTAGAGCTGGAGTTTCTTTAACCGGGCAGCATATGGCATCTGTTTGAGCCCTTTGATTCTCTTGGTGAGGTCCTTTTGGGGTCTTTCCAGTTGCTGCAGGTGTCTGGTAAGGTACATCCCAAAAGGGGCATTGTACTCAATTATGGGCCTGATGAGGGATGAGTAAAGAGGCACGATGACCTCCCCTGATCTAGATGTGAATCCCTTCATGATTAGGTGGACTATATAAAATGTTTTTCTAACCACTTTGGCTACGTGGTTGTCAAATGAGAGATTGCTATCAACTTGGGTCCCCAGGTCCCTAATTACTTCTTCTGTACTTAATGGATTACCACCTATGTGGTAATTTGTGGGCACTTTGTTTTTGCCAAAGGGATGACTATACACTTTTGGCATTTAGCTTGAGGCCATGGCTCTGGCACCAGTTGTCTGTTTCTATGAGGCCCTTTTGCAGGATGCTTGTGTCGGCTGGAGAGTCGATTATGGCGCCCAGTTTGCAGTCATCTGTGAACTTGGTCAGCCACAGTCCTTCCATGTTGGCCTGTACCTCCGAGAAATATATACCGAACAAGAGAGGTCCCAGGACTGAGCCTTGTGGGACACCACTTGTAACTGGTTTGGAGTCTGACATGGCTCCAGCAATTCTAACCATGTGGGTTCTGTCCTTGAGCCAGTTTGCAATCCATCTAGTGACATAGGGGTTTATATTTAAGCTGGTGAGCTTATTTATAATGCCCGAGTGGGGTATTGTATCAAAGGCTTTTGCGAGGTCCAGGTAGGCTGTGTGGACCACCTTCCCCTCGTCAATGGCCTTGGTGACTATTTCAAAGAAATCAACCAGGTTTAAGAGGCAGGATCTGCCCTTAACAAAGCCGAACTGGGTAGGATCCAGTGTCTGTAGGTCCCCAATATCTTTATTTATGAGGTCCATGATGATCCTTTCCATAGCTTTGCAGACCAAGCTAGTCAGGCTTATGGGGCGATAGTTTCCAGGATCCGTTGAGGCACCACCTTTATGGAGAGGGACCACTGTTGCTGTACACCACTCTTTGGGCACATATCCTGTAGTAAGGCTGAGATTGAACAGTAGTTTTATGTTTGGGTTTAGCTCTTCTTGAGTTCATGTAGGACGCAGCCCGGGACACCGTCTGGTCCCATTGATGCTGTGTTTTTTGCTTTGGAGAGGGCGGCTCTTACCTGAGCATCTGAGATGTCAGAGGGGGCAGCACTCTGCTGGGATAGATATTTGCCCTTTTGGTGGGGAGGGGGTGGGAGAAATTTGCGCTGAACCTGTCAGCTAGGATGTTGGCAATGTCTGTGGGTTCAGTGTATTTTTTGTCATTTTGGACTAATTCTGAGCATATCTGGGAATTACCACCCAGGTTCCTAACATAACTAAAGAAAGCCTTGTGATTATCCTTAGTGTCCTGTGCAATTTTTCTCTCAAAGCTGGCCTTAGACAATTTTATGAGTGCCCGTAGTTTTTTGCTAATACTGATCAGTGATGCATTCCCTTTTTGGGATTTTGCTCTATCATTTAGTAGCTTCCTCCTTCTATTGTATAGTTTGTTTATGGCTGGGGTCCACCAGTCAGGACGTCTGCCTTTGGAGGATTGGGTCTTGGTTTTATTTGGGATCGTATGATCCATGCATTCCTGAAGGTGTTCATAGAATGCGTTTATAAAGGATTCTGCAGTCTGGGCCGTATTTTCCACAGGCCCGACTTTTCTGAATCCCACAAAAGTCAACATGTCTGACCACTGCAGCAATGCAGTTGTAAACATGGCTGTTTACATTCTGTTGCTTGAGGTACCCTCCTGAAGTGGGGTGATCTAATATGCAGTTTTGCTGTTAAATGTACTGCTTTATATTGAGATATAGCAGTCTAAGGTCATATTTCGTGATCTCAAAATCAGTTTCTGTGGCACATAGACCCTCTATGGATTGTTCCCTGTGCTTTGGAGTATACGTTTCAAAACACACTTTTGTAGAACTGCACAGCTGCACTGCATGGTTTAGTGCACTTGTATACTCGCTGTCTGATTCATTTGCTTACACATGAGCACATCTAGCTACCCATAAAACCTGTATGTTTTCATTTGGATATTTATTATCTCTTTCTGCTGCTGAGCAACTCAGCAGTACAAGCCTTGTGCAGAAGTGCCGTGCATTTCTACCAATCCAGCCATGGTATTCAGACCCCTAAGTACCTCATAACACTGCAAAGTAGCAGACGATAAAGTTAAATGGATAAAATAAATAAGATTAAGATGAGACATTAACTAGTTTTAAAATACTAGGCTAACTTACATAATGATTAGAATTCATACTCAAAGTTACACAGTGTAGGCAGATAGAGGTGGACAGAATCAAGCCCCATTCCCAAAGTAAGAGTGGATGAACAAATTCAGAGGTCTACGTATAATACTAGTGTGTGACCCACTGCCTCTAAAACAATAACACATCATATACTTCTTCACTTATAAAAGAAACTTATTTTGCAAACAGCTGTACACACAATACAATTTGTGGTTTAAATATCTGTGGGATCTCATATAAAACCTGATGCTTTTACAAGCAAAGACTAGAATAGGGAAGATTTCACAGCCTGCTCACATGGTTTGATAATCAGTGCACATGTTTAAAGCTCTGTAGTATTAACAAACAGCTGCTTGTAATCAATAGTACAGGGCTTGATTTTTTCCACCTCTATCTGCCTACTGTGTAACTTTAAGTATGTCACTTGACCTGACAATTTTGCTGGGTCACCCTTGAAAAAGGACACTTTGTAACTGGGATTACTCAGTTAGCAAATATATAAAAAAGGCTACATTTCATTGCCTTCTCATCCCTTCCATCTCTTTAGCTTTAGTACTTTTGGATAAACAAATGAATGTGGTGTGTTGTTTATTATCTGGATGGGACCCAGTGATGGAAGCAAATTGCAGTTTCATGTGACAGTACTTGAAAAGTCCTTTTTGTTCAACTGAGGAAAGCTACTATACTAAGATTTTCTATTGTTGCATTGATCCATCCCTCCTTACATTCATCTATCTATTTATCTGTCTGTCTATCTGCCTACCTGTCTATTTTTTTTTATTATTACTAAAGCATATTCCAGAGGTGTTGTGCCTATAAAGCTCAGCTGGGAATGTGAGCAGATGTCCCCTCATAATTTTAATGTTCATTTATTTTTAATTTGTTCTAGTGTTTCATTTGTGCCATCACCCCATATACCTGCCTTCAATCCTCTCAACGTTGTTTAAGAATTCTAGACAAAGCCAAAAATAATGGAGGCTGAAGGCCCCAAACAAAGGGAGTTTTAAAATATTATTTAATTCACTTTTAAATGTTAACAGAACAACAGGTTTTGCAGTGACGTGTTTGTGTGGGTTTCCTCAGAGTGGTCCAGTTTCCAAATATGTTCCAAGGACCTGCAGTAGGTGGACTGGCTACACTAGATTGGCCATAGGTGTGAGTGTGTGTATGAGAGTATGTGGTGTGGAAGAACAGCTGCAGCAGGGCTACCCATCCAGCACTGTGAACACCCCAACCATATGTTTATAAATAGGAAAAGGGGTTATGGATAGATGGATGGATATAAATTATCTGAATTTTAAATTACCTTATACAAATAAAATATGAAGTATTGCTGCATATTGCAGCAAAACAAGAGTAGCAATCATTAAAGGCATGCTTCTTATGATACAAAAAGCTGGGCATTTTATTACCATTAAATCTGCTTTCTCTTTCTGCCAGAGGTTGCAGTGACATCAATGATACCAGTATGCATTTAACTAACATTAATGGCAATGGAAATGTTTTTATATTTTGAATATTTGTCTAATGAATTCATGTGAAATGTGTTATAGAACCTGATATTTTTCCCAAATAGACTTGGCAGTGTTTGGAAAGGAATTAATTAAGTGGCTATACTGAAAGTGGTAGGGTGTGGATATTGGCTGTCTATTTACTTTTATTAATTGTAGTTTATTTGGTCTTGCTAATAAGTAAATAGAAGTATTCATCACTGTTAAAGCAATCATCAATGGTGCTTTCATTGGGTCAAGGTATGTATCTGACCGCAGCAAGTTTAAATACAGTACTGAAACCACAATGGTTTACACTTTTCTGTATGCCCAGAATGTGACTTGAAGCAAATGGCTTGTTCCCTGTAAAATGAGAAACTGATAATGATTTAACTTGTAGTGGTGCTGTCAGTTGCACTGTGGTCTGAGACAGATTAATCCAGGTAAGTTTTATAGGCCATCATTTCTTTCACTATTCTTCAGAATAAAAGGTATGTAGTTTACAAAGAAAGTGATTATGTTTTTGGCGGTGGTGGCAGAATATGTGTGATAGCAAGCTGCTTTGTGCAGAAAGAATTGAAAAGTGAAGTGTGTGTGCACGTGTATGTGTGTGTGTGTGTGTGTGTGTGTGTGTGTGTGTGTGTGTGTGTGTGTGTGTCTGTCAGTGGAGGGGGGGGTACTTGTATGTGTACAAGTACATCAGTGTATGTGATTGTGTCCTTATATGAAATTTATCAATATAGTGACCATTATAATGTTTGCTTAATCAGTCACAAATTCAAGATGTGTGCACAAGCAAAAACTGGATTGTTTGTGGTGGAAAAGAGGACATCTGTGAATGAAGTGGATGAAAGTCAATGACTATTGATGCTGTTTGATCACAGTTAAGCAGTCATTAGTTTTACAAATGTGCAGGAGGTTGGATAGACTTGGATTCTTCAAGACTTTGTGAGCTATTCAGAGATAATCTCTCAACCGACCATAGAAAACAAAAGAGAGAGACAACATGCCCTTTATTATCTAAGTGAGGAAACACTGTGGTTTCTCCATCTGGGTCATATTCTTAGACAAGTAAATACCAAAGGGGCCATTGTACTTTAATATGGGACTGATGATGCGAGGGAAGAGATGGCTGCTCCTTAATTTGCTTTGATCTGGAAGAAACACCCTGGTAATTAGTCTGACAAGGTAAAAGGATTTCCTAACCACAGCAGAAACATGGGGATAAAAGAATAGCTTGTTTTCAAATAAAATACCCAGGTCCCTAATGGCTGAGTCAACTTTCAAAAGTGGTGTCACCATAGCCGGCCTTAGGCATAGGGCAACTAGGCAGCCACCTAGGGCACTGCTGTATCAGGGGCACTTTTCCAGTATGTATTTGGTGTAGGTAGACCAGGATGGGGGCACCAGATGGTGTGGTAGGGGGTGCCATAGAGCCCTTTTGCCTAGGGCAGCAGTTGACCTAAGGCTGCTCCTGGGTATCACCTATGTGGTAGATGCATGGGTGCACAGCTTTGCCACTGGACAAAATACTACATATCTTGTCATTCAGTTTTAGGCCATGCTCCAGGTACCACTTCCTGAAGTGTATCAGTCCCTCCTGGAGAGTTTGAAGTCAGATGGAGAGTTAATGGCAGGTCCAGGTTTGCAGCCATCTGCAACTATTCTTGTCAAAGAGAACATGTCTCCCATATGAATTGACTTGGTTTTGTCTGTTAGACAGTTTGCTATCCAGTGCATAACATAGCGATTTAGATATAGTTTGATTATCTTGCCAATAAGTTCAGAATGTGGGATGGTATCAAAAGCCTCATCCAGGTCATGATTGTTAGTGCGAATCAATTTGTCCAAATCTAATCTATCAGTGACATGTTAAAAGAAGCTCACTAGATCAGGATGCAGGATCTGCTTTTAAAAAATCCACATCATCTTGGGTCCAGGGCTTGTAGAGTCCCTATGTCCTTATTAATAAATTTACTAATGATGTGTTCCAATGCTTTGCAGATGAGGCTGGTGAGACCTATAAGTCTATAGTTCACAGGACCAATATGGTGGGATGACTAATTAGTTCTCCATTCCTCTTGTACAAATCCAGTAGAGAGGCTGATATTGAACAAACTTAGTAGCAAGTCAAGCAGATACTGTCCAGTGCTGACAGGAAGGCAGGCCGGCACATTATCCAGACATATGGAACAAACATTTTTGCTTTGGAAAGAAGAATCAATTCTTGCTCAGAGGTGATTGAGGGGTGGCATGGATGTGTTAATAAGTTGGTGAATGTTTGGGGGATACAGAACAGTAAACAGAAATAATGAGTCCACTTAAATATCGGCTATATACTCAGGGAACATGTGTTGTTATTATGTATTAAATTCATGGGCATTTCCTCTAAGTTTTTTACATAACAAGAATTGGTTATTCTCCTTATCACAGACTGCAATTCTCAAGGTATACTTAGATTTGAAGGATTTTATTTGGTTTCTGGGTTCATTGTTGATCTTTTTTGAGTACATTTCTAGATGAAGGGGTACTACATTTGCTTTGACAAGCTATGAGTTTCTTCCTCTTATTGTATAAAAAGGTTCCACCATATGGATTTATTCCTGAATTTGACGTTGTATTTAGGTCTTATGGGGACATATGCCTCAATACGTGGTTTGAGGTGAGCTTGTGCATTATCTGCAAAAATGCCAACATGTACGATGGGGCTATCAAGGTGAGGAGACTGCTTACATTTCATCAGGACATCAGTAGCTGGATTAGATTTGCCTTACAGTAGTCTCTAAATAAAGAAGGGTTCTGTGGTAAGATTTTCTTCTCATAATAAGCATTATTGAATGTTGTTAGATTTGACCAGTTATGTGGTAACTGGAGATGTTTAGCATACAGTGGCAATATTGATGAGAACCAGATCCAGTATTTTTAAATCCCTAGTAGTGACATGAGCTATTTTGTCTAGGGAGCTAGCATTAATGAAGTCCAGGAATCTTTGTGTATATTTATTTGTTTCCCAGTTAATGGTGGCATAGATGAGATCTCCCAAGAGAATAGTGTTAAGCTTGATAGAAAGGGATGCTAGTTTATTTCGATATGCCTTATGGACTGTGCGTGACATGGAAGGGGATTGGTAATTGGCTATAATATAGTATAGGGTTCTATTTACCATGAAAACGATATGGAGAAGGTGACTTCAAGTATGGTAACTCCTTGAACATATGCTGTTTCCACTGATCTCCTAGAGATGCCAATAAACGTTTGAGAACAGCTTCAGTGTTAAGAAAGAAATGGTAGGAGATGAATGACTAGCAAAAACCAGAAAGAACAAACAGCAAGAAATGGTGAATAATGAAGTTTGGAATGGCATGCATATGCATATAAGCAGACGAAACATTACATAGCCAGCTTTTGACATTACATGTAATTTGGAAAAAAATAAGTGAAATGAAGGAAGTACTGAAAGAACAGAAAACTGGTCAGGTAAAGAAGTTGGAAGAGGTGGAGGAGGCACTTAGTGAACACAGTAAACTATTTATCATACAAAAGATGAGACTTGAGTTAAAAGCAAGACATGATGTGACTAAAGCTACGTTTGAATGGACTGATACTAAACTGGTTGACCTTGAAGATAGGTTGAAAAGGGGCAATATTAAAATAATGTGGATACCAGATGCACAAGAAGGAAGAGACTGTAAAAATGCAGTGGCATTATGTTTAAATCAGAGGACAGAAATCCCTAAAAAATAAAAACATCAAGCTAGAGTTGGCACATTGTATGGCTTGATACACTGGTGGGACCGATCAAAGGAAGCCTCATCCAGTCATAGTGAAACTGGGCTCATATGAATTAAAAGATAAAATACTACACAAAGTAGGAAAACAGCTGTCGAAGCTGAGGATTGGAAGCAACAGGGTGTATATTGATGGTACAAGATGAGGAAGAGACATAATACCATCATGCCAGCAATTAGGGAATGTAAAGCAAGAGGCTTGATTTGGCAACTTCTGTACCCAGCAATATTATATTTTTTCTTCCACAGACAAGCATATATCTTTGTTGATCTGCAACAAGCAATGGAGAGAAAGCGATAGAGAGAGAGAGACAGAGACAGAGAGAGACTACAAAAACCTTTAAATTTAAGGGAAGAGGGAGAACATACTACAAATGAAGGCAAGACAGGAGGAAACCTGGAGACACACATGGTTGATCAGCCAGGGAGAGACATTTTCTCAATATTTAAAAGGAAGCAGCAGTTGAAAGAAAATGTGATATTAATTCAGGGAGCCAGGAAAAGAACTGAGAGTGAAAATGGAGAGGAAGAGATGTAAGAGACCTACCTGAGACTTTAGTGAGGAGTGAAGGAGGACAAGGCTATGGGGGGTATGAAGAAAGTACAAGGGAATTGCAAGAGGTGTAACTTCCAAAAGACTGAACACTAACCTGTACTTATATACATGTGCCTATAGAAGAATGAGGAAAAACAGCAAATATTGTGCAGTAAGAGAATGGAATAAATAGGGGATAGTTGTGAACTGATCTAACTGTTGTAATTGCAAAACAGCCCCCTGAACTCCTCAAACAGGGATATTAACTAGGGTGAAAGTAAGTAGTAAAGTAAAGATGGTATAAAGAACAGCCCCCCATGGCACATAATGAATAAGATTAGAAGGGAGGAGTGCAGGAAGGAGCAGTAGCCAATAAGGTGGAAGGGGAAATAGTCAGATGGGACATTACAGATCTGAGAGTCAGGGGAGGAGGGGTTATGATGCAATTAAGAGACTTCCTCCACTATTCCCTTCACATAGCTTCAGGAACTATGGCTGTATGAAATGTTATTATTAGCAAGGGAATTATTTAAAATGGGAGATGGTAATGCTACAAATGAGAGAAAGTGAGTAGCAAGTATTCCTGCAATGCAACTTGTGAGCTGTCCCTTAATAAACTGTTGGGGGTAGTAGTGTCTTTGCAAGGATGGAAGTAAGAGTCTGACAATACAGGCTAGGGTAAGCAAATGCATCATACTGGGATCCACGGTGCTATTAATGGGTGGGAGAGGCAATCTGTTAAATGAAGATTAAGGCAGCTAAGATGAGGACAGTCAGAACAAAGACAGAAACCTAATATTAAATATTGTGAAACAGGAAATACTTGACATAAGTGTATACTGGCTGAAAGCAATGGAAAAAAGATGGACAGGCAGGAAATTCTGAGAGGTACAAAAGCATACATAGCATAATGCACAGGGAAACTGCAAAAACAAGCAGGAAAAGTGCAAGTCAGAGTCGAGCACCAGAGGTGAGTCAGAAGAACTTTTGAGAAGACTTAAATGTATATAGGTTTGTACATAGTTCGGGGGGGGGGGGTTATTTAGGAGAAAGTCATACTATGGTAGCAGGATTGGTAAATAGTGATAATAATATATAGAGATGAATGAAACAGGCAACACAGAAATATCACTCCAGAAATTAAAAGGAGAAGTAAAAATCACAAATTGGAGGTACAGCAAGATGGGAATAAAGTGGAGGATAGATCAAAGTAAGACAAAGAAATATAAAAGGGAAAGATATCTAATAACATTAAAATATGTTCATGGAATGTTAACAAGCTTGGAAAGATACAAAAAAGTGGGGTCACATGTAGCGGCCCAACAGGAGACACATCTGAAGGGAAGCAAGCTTAAATGTCTTACCAGGGAAGAATAACAGATCATAGCGAGGGCAGTGTGGGTAAATAGAAGTTGAAGAGGGGTTGCCTTATTGATCAAGTGGGGTTTGAGCATAGAAAATGAATAAAAGAAAGAAGATGAGACAAGAATGTTATGTGCATCAAAGGGAAATTGGCAGCAGTAGGGGTGACAATTACAGCAGTATATTTAGCACCACAAGCATCAACAGACATGATAAAAGAGGTTCTCCCCAGGGTAATAGACATTCCAGGAAGGAATAGGATTATGAATGGGGGAAATGGAATGTAGTTTTTAGGAAAGTTGATGTGAATGTGAATGGGGGCCTGAGAACACAGAGATTACAAAAGGCCTGAGAAGACAGAAATTACAAAAACAAGGAAGATATCCTAAAAAATGCCTAAAGAGAGTAGGAATGGTTGATCCAGGATATACTTTTTATTCATTCAGGGATAATATCTGGTGAAGGATAGACAGAGCTTATGTCAGTACAGAACATAAAAATTAAGTGAAGTGAATGCATTGCGATACCCTGGCAATATCTGATTATGTATTTGTAACTATCTCTCTAACCCTCCAGGAAGAGGAAACCTTAGCAAGGTACAGGGAACTGGCAGGATACTGGCTAGATCAAGAGGCAGAAAAGGAATAGTTAAAGTGAGAGATAGGGAAAATGTTAGATGAGATGGTCAGGTCTGATGGGAGAGAATGGCTCAGATGCAGGAAGCATTAGAAAATAAGATTAAGGTGGAGAAAAGGGAAAATCAAAGGCAGTGGAAGAGGGGATGGGATGCCAAATTAGATAATCTGAACCAATTCCAAGCAAGTAGGAATAAGCAAAGCACAGCACAGCAATGCTGAAAAGCTAAGAGAGAGAGAGAGAGAGAATCACAAAGAGAGGTAAAAATGACAGCAGATGAAGTGATTTGGAGAAGAAAACAAGGATGGAAAAGTTAACTTTGCAAACCTTCTGTAGGGCACAAGTGCCCTTGCTGTGCATTTGAGACAAAAGGAAGTAGGGGTAGGAATATATCTGTTGAGAGCAGCCTAAAGATATACTCTGTTTAAGGACTAATGGGAGAATTTAGATAGTTCTAGAGAGGGTTGTATGCTGAAATAAAGGAGGAGGAGAATGCATGGATCATGCAATCCCTAATAAAACCAAGACCCATTCCCCCAAAGGCAGGCGCCCTGTCTAGTGGACCCCAGCCATTAACAAACTTTACAACAGGAGGAGGAAGCTACTACATGACAGAGCAAAATCCCTAAAAGGGAAGGCATCTCTGATCAGTACTAGCAAAAAACTACGATCACTCATAAAATCATCCAAGGCCGACTTTGAGAGAAAAATCGCAAAAGACACAAAAGACAATCACAAGGCCTTCTTTAGCTATGTTAGAAACCACGGTGGAAACTCCCAGATATGTTCAGAGTTAGTCCAAAATGACACAAAATACACTGAACCCACAGACATTGCCAACATTCTGGCAGACAGGTTCAGTGCAAATTTCTCCGCCCCCTCCCCCGCAAAAGGAGAAATATCTATCCCAGCAGAGTGTAACCTCCCTAACATCTCAGATGCCCAGGTGAGAGCCGCCCTCGCCAAAGCTAAAAACACAGCATCAATGGGACCAGATGGTGTCCCGGGCTGCGTGTTACATGAACTCCAAGAGGAACTAAACCCGCACATAAGGCTGCTGTTTAATCTTAGCCTTACTACAGGATACGTACTCAAAGAGTGGCGTACAGCAACAGTGGTCCCACTCCACAAAGGCGGTGCTTCTACAGACCCTGGAAATTACCACCCCATAAGCTTGATGAGCCTGGTCTGCAAAGCTATGGAAAGGATCATTATGGAACTCATAAACAAAGATATTGGGGACCTACAGACATTGGATCCTACCCAGTTTGGCTTTGTCAAGGGCAGATCCTGCCTTTTGAACTTGGTCGACTTTTTTGAAACAGTCACTAAGGCCATTGATGAGGGTAAGGCAGTTCACACAGCCTACTTGACCTTGCAAAAGCCTTCGACACAATACCCCACTCGGGCATCATAGACAAACTCACCAGCTTAAATGTAAACCCATATGTCACAAGATGGGTTGCAAACTGGCTCAAGGACAGAACCCACATGGTCAGAATTGCTGGAGCCATGTCAGACTCTAAACCAGTCACAAGCGGTGTCCCACAGGGCTCAGTCCTGGGACCCCTCTTGTTCAGCATTTATTTTTCCGAGGTGCAAGTAAACATAGGAGGATTGTGGCTGACAAAGTTCGCAGATGACTGCAAACTGGGCACCATAACTGATACTCCAGCAGACACAAGCATCCTTCAGAGAGGCCTCATAGAAATGGATAATTGGTGCCAGAGCCATGGCCTTAAACTGAATGCCAAAAAATGTATAGTCATACCCTTTGGGAAAAACTAGGTACCCACAAATTACCACATAGGTGGTAATCCATTAAGTACGGAAGAGGTAATCAGGGACCTAGGGACCCAAGTTGACAGTAACCTCTCATTTGACACTCACATTGCCAAGGTGGTTAGGAAGACCTTCTATATTGCCCACCTTATCATGAAGGGATTCACATCTAGATCAAGAGAGGTCATTGTGCCCCTGTACTCTTCTCTTATCAGGCCCATGATTGAGTACAATGCCCCATTTGGGATGTATCTTACCCGACACCTGCAGCAGTTGGAAAGACCCCAAAAGTTCCTCACCAAGAAGATAAAGGGTCTCAAACATATGTCATATGCTGCCCTGCTGAAGAAACTCCAGCTCTATTCAGTCGCTTACCGCCTACTCAGAGGTGATCTATGCCTGACGTACAAGGCCATGTCCAATCCGGAATTAATGGACATGCTCCACCTCAGAAAATCCAAATCCATCAGAGCCACGAGAGCAAGAGATTTGAACCTCAACACAGAAATAAATAGGACATGCTGGAGGGACAGATTCATAACCCAGAGGCTCCCTACACTCTGGAACAGAATCCCAGTCCATGTTAGGCAGAGCCCCTCACTAACTCTCTTCAAGAGAAATCTTGACGAGTGGATGGGAGATCGTAGGTTTACCCTGGGGGTCATCTCTGTGTCACTACTAGACAGAGGCACAGTAAACTAAACCCTAAATGGGTGTAGTATTCTCATCCCAAGGGGTGGCGAAAGCCACACACACTCTAGCTAGGCTTATAAATGCCCTAGGGCAGATAGCCTAGTATGAACCTATGAACCTAAGAAGGGGAAATGTCTGAAACGGAAGACATATAAAGACAGAGGGTGAGGGAATGGTAGTAAAAGATAACGTGAATGGATTGTGTGGAAAAAGGAAAGGGAAATCCCCTGGTTAAGATGGGTTCCCTAAAGAAATGTAGGAATTAGCAGGGAACAGATTAGTAGAAATATGGTCAAAATTGTTTGAAAATATTATGAGGGGGGACTCTATTCCCAGTTCTTTGAAAGAAGGATTAATAGTGATAATACTTAAGGAAGGGAACGATCCAGAAACCTCCTTCTCCTACAGACCAATGTCAGTATTAAACTACTACTATAAGTGCTTTATGTCTGTTATGGCTGAAAGAATGGCAACAATTATACTAGGCATATTACATTTAGATCAGAACAGTGTTGCAGGAGGGAGGGAGGGGTCAGCAGATAATACATCTCCACAGCTAACTACAAAATGGCAGTCAGGCTCGCACATGCTCAGCATTTATACACTTGTGCAAGCTCCTAGAAAACTTCTCAAAGCTCTAAACACATATTGATCTACATTCTCGCTCTAAAATAGATTTCCCCTCAATGAAATTACATTGGAATAAGACATCCAATAATATAGATATTAGAAATAAACACAAAGTTCTTGTCCAAGTTGCCATGTATCTGTAACATGGTCTGGAAGTGCGATTTGATCTAGTAATATAGTAATCAGAACTGGATTTAGCAACAGGGACAGTCTTCGGTGAACAACTCATATCTGGAACCTTGGGATTCATCTCAGGAACAGGGATATTTACTGGAACATCCTCTGCAACTGGAAAGCTGTCTAACTCACTCTGAGATAAAGAGTGTTTCTCACAGGCTAGCTGCTATGGTACAGGCTTGGACACTGGCATCAAATGTCTCTGTTTCTACCTAAACTCTACTCCTTGTGATTCCACAACGTACAATCTTGGCTCTGAACAAATACTCTTCACGACTCAGATCCGATCATAACATTTGCACATTTGCATTCTCACTGTCTCTCCTTCATGTAATGGATTGAGCAGTTTACTGGATTTGTTGTAACAACACTTCTGGGCTAGGCACTTCTTTAACAGATGGGCTTTCATTGATCTGTTATTCTTAGCACTTGGAAGCAATACACTACTGCAAACTGGTAATCTGGTTCTGGTTTGTCTCGACTAAAGTCTTTGGGCAGGTGAACCAAGATGTTTATCACAAGGAATATTTCTGAGATTCAAGACATTCAGGAAAACATCACTATTGTCTCATTTTGACATCTCTAGTAACTGTTTCACATTTTGAACTGCACGTTCTGCCAAACCATTTGACTATGGGTACACAGGACTACTCATAACATGAATAAAGTCCCACTCTTCAGTGAATGTTTTGAATTGCTGGCTAATAAACTGCGTGTCATTGTCAGAAATAACTTTATGTAGACTACCATGGACTGCAAAATGATGCTTCTTCTTAGCAGACCTCCCAACCGTCCCAAATTACTCGGTATTTACCGAGTTTTGGGGTCCAAATGAAGGGGTGCCATGATTCCTGAGTGGCACCCCTTCATTTCCGATTTCTTTGCTTTTGTTTTTTTTTATTTTTTTAATTTTCGCATTGTCGGAGCTGACGTCATCACGTGCGTGATGATGTCAGCTCTGTCAGCACTACCAGCCAGTCTGAATTGAGCTCAAGGAGCTCACGTCATCATTTTCGGCTGGCTGCGAGCAGGCGGGAAGTGCTTTGAACTGTTGCTGCCGAGAATGCAGGTTTTGAACCATTGCTGCCAAGGATGCTGGCTTTGCTGCTTTGGACAGAAACTGCTGACTTTGGTGCTGCTTGTCATTTCGGACAGAGAATGCTGCTGAGATGCACTTTGCTTCTGCTGTATTGTTGCTGCCATGTCGAGAGAATAGGGACTTAATCTGCTGCTATTTCGTATACTGACTAAGTAAGGAACTGTATGTGTGTGTTTGAAGTATAGTTCTGTTAAGCTGAATGGCAATTACTTCTGGCATTTGTGCTTAAGTGTAGTTCTTTTAAGCTGAAAGCATTTGCACCTAGTACTCGGCAGTCTGATAACTTCATTGCTTTTCAGCCAGAGTATGTTAAGAACTAAGAAGCTGTACTTGCACCTGTTGGTTTTCTCGGCAGGTTTATTAATGTCGGCTGTGTGTGTGTGCAGATTTGGTTTTATTAACCTTAGCTCGGCAGTCTGCATTTAAGTGTAGTTCTTTAGTTCTGCGTAGCTGAACAGCATTTTTTTTATTTAGTTCTGGCATTTGCATTTGTGCTTAAAGACCAGTGTAGTTCGTTTAAGCTGACCATATTTGTATTTTGTACATAGTGCTCAGCAGTCTGATAAATTCATTGCTTGCTTTTTCATAGCAGGGTGGTGGGATGTGTTTCTCGGCAGAGATATTAATGCTCGTCAGTCTAATAACTTCATTGCTTGCAGAGATATTGTGCTTACAGTGATATTGTGTGTGAGCTAAGAAGCTGTATTTGCATTTAGTGCTCAGGTTGGCAGTCATTGCCTGCTTTTTCATAGCAGTCTGATAACTTCATTGCAATTACTTCTGGCATTTGCATTTGTGTTTGTGTAGTTATTTTAAGCTGAACGCATTTGTACCTAGTACTCGGCAGTCTGATAACTTCATTGCTTTTCAGCAGAAGTCTGCATTACTGTATGTTAAGAAGATGTATTTGCATCAATTGCTTTCATTGGCAGATTTATTAAGGTCGGCTGTGTATGAGCATTCCGTCTCTGTATTTTGTGGATAAGGGGGACAATTACTCTCTCTCTCTCTCTCTCTCTCTCTCTCTCTCACTCTCTCTCAAAGGGAGAAACAAGTAGAGATATCACTCTAAAACTTTCTGTAAGGTGGGATAGGTGAAGCAACTACCAATCAGAGTTTGACTTATTTTGAATGACATTTGGTTTACCTAATTGATGATATTGTTGAAAGTAGTGTGTGTGTGTGTGTGTGTGTGTGTGTGTGTGTGTGTGTGTGTGTGTGTGTGTGTGTGTGTGTGTGTAAGAAAGGCTGTTTCTGCTTTTAAGCGGCAGTCTGGGCCAAATTAATCATTGTTGGGTTTCTATACAATTTGTAATGAATATATTTAACATTGCAGTACAACTAAATCGTTCCACAAATACATTTCAAATATTGGACGAAATTAAAACACCGAGTCCAGCTCCAGGTTGGTAAAACTCGCATGAGGCTAGTCAAAGACTGTAAGAATTGAATGCTGACAGTTACTGAGCGAATAGATTTCTGTTATCACCTTACATAATAGGGAAAAATCATTGTGCTTCATTTGTTTACAGACATTGGTGGTCTTAGAAATGTGGAATGACTTTTAGCCTGTAAGTAAGAGTACATTTAGAGGTTACAGTTAGCAAAATATTTCCATGTAAACAGTACAAATATTTAAATCATCCATGAGCTGAGTCTTTTATGTTTCTTTTTCTTGTAATGTAATATTGAAAGCAGTTGGTGTGCAGTGTTCACCCTTCCTTGCTTTATTGGAGAGATGTAATGATCTTCTTTTTTAATATAAATATCCAAGGGTTTTGAACAGCAGAATCAGAAGTGCTTTGTGCAGTGTTATTGATATCCATTCCCGACATGTGAGGCTCCGTTTAAATAGAAAAAATGTATAGAATTTTGTGGCAATGTTTAGGGACTCCTTTTGGTATTGTCTACTTCTGAAGAGCTGTTTCAAGGAGGAGAGTTACATATCTGGGAATTTAAGTATTTCATTTGAACTTCCAAGAATTGCTGTAGTCACTCTCCCATTACCCACTTAATCCAGTTCAGGATGACAGGTGAGTTACTCACGCAACCTGTACGATTTGCAGCCATGCATGTCAACTGCCCCTGATTTTCACGAACATCTCTGACTTTGACTCAAATTTCATCTCTTTCACTTTTAATCCCTCCTGAAACTGATGATATATGGAGAATTACACTTGATAAATTGCAATAATTAGTTATAGATCTATCTTACTTCAGAGATTGTATATTACCTCTCATTTTCTTATTCTGCCAGTGTCTCAAGGTATTTAAAATATGGAAGGCCAGCATTAGAAGTGGAATCCGAGGCAAAGCTATTTCCTCCGTGTGACTGTCACTTCCCAGTCTCCCTACCATAATTTTTTTCATTACTGACTTTTTATGCTATAATTGTAGACAAGCAGAGCAGCTTGCCTCGTGCATTTGAAACAGAGTAATAGTTGTCTGGGTCTGGCTAATTACTATTTGAGTAGCAGATGCAAGTACACTAGGTCTGTAGATTTTTTGCCTTTAGAAATGTGCGTTTTATTTTAAAAATGTATATGACACTCTGTATCAGGATACTAGCTAGCATTTTCATTTATTTATTTGTATTTATTTTCTGGGGTACAGCTCTGATCTCCATGGACCATTTTTAGAGTCAGTTTGGGGTGATTGAAGTTCCATTGTTTAGCAACCTTCTAAATGTCCAGCATATTTGTAGACAGACAGGAGTTTTTGGTCACTGGATTGAATTTGATCAAATGGGAACATAATTGCATTAAATGGTTTTTTTTTCAGTGCTGGACAGGCAGATGCTGGACAATTAGTTAAAATTTTGTAAATTTGTTACATTTAGTGGTATTTAATATTAGTGTAGCAGTTTATTTTATTGTTGTAAAGGACAATTGCATTTCAGCTTTCAAAGTTCAAAGTTTTATACAAGTTCACATGTTAATATAAACTTATTTTGGTTATATTTTTGTGTTTAATATTTTGTGTTTTGAATGCGGATATCCCACACTTCCATTGGAGTGGGTGGGGCCCTACATAATTAAGCATGCTAATTTTATGTTAATAAGTGTACAGATTTGTACCTATTTTTCAAGGCCTTTGTCCAGATTTTTGATGTTTCCAGGTTGAGAGGTATGCTTCTTAGTAATGACAGCAATGGATGCTAGATTAGGAAGTGAGCCAATCTTGAACCAATAGGAATGCGTCTACTAACACCAATTAATGTTGACCATTCCATCTGAAAATATCAGTGACACTGTTGACCACGGTAGTTCAGGAATTTGGGGTTGCTGAAGTGGTTCTTTCTGTTGATGTGGCTTTGTACTATTACAAATAGAACAAGATGAAAGTAGTCTATCAATATCTTGTGACATAGAAGGCCAAAATACTAGTCCTCTTGCCCTCCTTTTAGGAGAATCAGGTCCTGGGTGGCCACACTGTAAGATAGTAATATACTCTTGTTGCAAAGACTTTGGAACAATGACTTGTGGAGATACCATTGTCGGACAAAATTTCATCTCTGTAAGGAAAATAAGGTTGCACTTCTTGAGGTAAACTAGATAGCTTTGATGGCCATCCTTGATTGATAAAGGGTTTGAGATTCTGTAAAACTGGATTTGAGGCTGTGTGACTTCTAAGCTCATCAAGATGCGTGGAAGAAAAATTTCTCACTTTCATGACTTCCGAATTAAGATTCTATTCTCATGCTGTACAGTGGCATTTCTGGATGAACTGGATAAAGTATCAGCAAGATAAAGAAGGTTACCTTTTGTGTAGACAAGATTGAAATTATACTTCTGTAATTTCAACATCATGTGTTGCAATCTGGCTGGAGCAGTATGCATAGACTTTCTCAAAATAGTGACTAGAGGTTGGTGATCAGTTTTGATCTGGATACGTTTACCATAAACATAATCATGGAACTTCGAACATACAAACACAAATGCCAAGAGCGCTTTCTCTATCTGAGCATACTGCATTTTAGTTGGGGTTAGAGATCTGGATGCATAGGCAATAGGTTGACCCACTTGAAGAATGCCTGTACCAAGACCAAATTTCCAAGCATCACAGGAAAGAGTAACTGGTTTGTGAACATCATAGTATCTGAGAGTTGATGTGCTGGCAATTCTCTGTTTCAGGACATCAAATGCTCTCTGGTGTTCTTCTAACCATGAACAGGATACACCTTTACTTGTCAGCTCTCTAAGTGGTGTTGCTAGTTGGCTCAGGTCTGGAATGAACTTGCCTAGATAGTTAACCATGCCAAGAAAGCACTGAATGGCTTGAACATTGTCTGGAGCTGGCATTTTGAGAATAGCTGTTTGCTTGGAAGGGTCTGGTCATAAGCCTGAACTGGTAAACAAATGACCAGCATAAGTAACTTCTCATAACCTGAATTTGCAGTTCTGAGGATTCAGCTTAATATTCACTTGACGTGCTCTTTCCAGAATTTTCTTCAGGTTTCTGTCATGCTCAGCTTCACCATTACCTCCTACAAGAATATCATCTACTATATTAGCATAAGGATACCCAGAAAAAAATTGATCCATATCACATTGAAAGACTTCACTACCAGAATTTATTCCACATGGAATTCTCAGAAATCTGTACCTGCCAAAATGAGTACTGAATGTAGTAAGCAACGAGGATTTCTTGCCAAGCAAAATTTGCCAAAATGAACTCTTTGCATTTAAGACAGAAAAAACAGTGATATTTGGCATCAGAGCTGCTAGTTTTTTGACTGTACACATCAGATAATGAGATCTTTTCAGTGCTTTGATCAAATCTCATGGATCAATACATATTCTGATATCATCTCAGTTTTTCTTATGAGCTACCACCATGGAAGATACCTATTCAGTTTGTTCATCAATTGGACAAATTACACCTTGTTGCACCATTTTATTTAGCTTGGCTTTAATTCTGTTCTGCATCTGGTCTAACTTCATGGAGTATACAACTGGAAGCTTGCCTAGTTTATCTTTAAAAAGATCAGCATATGTGGAGCGAAATTGGAACAGTGATCTTTCAAACTAACATGATGGACTTCCTTATTAAATGAAAGCAGTCCCATTTTCAAACTATCTCTGAGCCTTATCAATGACTGGACATGACTGTTGAGCACATAAAATAACAAGTTATAGATTCTCCCAGCAGAGTAACATGAAAGTACTGCTGAGCCATCATTTTGAATCTCTTCACCATCATAAGCAATAGGCTTCACACACTTTGCCAAATCAAGCGTCTCACCAGAACATACTCTACCAAATGTTTCTGAAGACATAGCATTGCACTTTGAACCTGAGTCATCTTTGAGCTCTATGGGTTTTCCATTTATCTGAACAGTACAAAATATTTCATTATTTGCCTATAACTCTACTGCACTGACTGCTTCATGAAGCGCTGACACACCATCAACATAAAAAGTAGGGTCATGCCTTTCTGACTAGTCAACTTGTTTCTTTGAATATTTCCTTTTAATAAAATAATGTGTGCCTTTTGATTTACAAAACCTTTTGAAATGATTCCACTTATTACATCTGTGACATTACTGGCCAAAAGCTAAACATTTTTCTCTTTTAGGCTCATGACTTCCTCCACAGTTACTACAGTTGACTATAAAACTGGGTGAGGACCCATTCTTTGAGTTTGCTGACTCAGTCTTATACTTCACTGAGACTGTGCATGCTCTGGAACTTGCTAGAAAGCTATGGGGTTTCTCAGGGACTGACAGGGTTTACAGTTGCTGCCATGTGCTTGGTCCTATTTCTTTTAGCCATGTGCTGTATACTATCAACATTAGCCTTAGAAGTTACTGGAAGCATGTATCTCTCACTTGTAAGCATATTTGTGTGCTTTTCTGTAAGCTCATATATCTGACAAATCTCAATGACCTTATTCAAAGTTAAATCACCATCACAAAGCAAACTCTTTCTCCTAGCAACATCTTTAATATCATGCACAATTCTGTCTTTTATCAACTCATCCCTTAAATCACCAAATCTGCACATTTTAGCTTTGTTTCTCAGGTCTGTTATATATGCTGCAAAATTTTCACCAGGCTTTTGATCTCTTGTGTAAAATAAGTGCTTTTCCATTGTAACATTAATTTGAGCATTAACACATTTCTCTAAATTTACATTTCTAGCACTCAGGGTCTTCCCTTGACTCAGCTGGTACAACTATATAACAGTTTTCCTCATCTCCTGCAAATACAGCAGGTGCATACACAAATGAATGTTCCCTTTCTATGTCTTCTGACCCAGCTAAATGAAGCAGAATAAATGCCTTTGTGTGGTCATCTTTATCAGAAAATGAAGCCTGTATGAAAAGATCTTACTCTTACTCAAACAGTCCCCAGTTTTCTGCAATATTATTGTCAAATACAAGTGGTGCGGGTCTGCGAAATCCTTCAGTCATGCCAACAAATTATAGTAAAGCACAATGCAATCTAGACCACTTGTAATTATATATGAACAAGCACTCAGCCAGCACTTGTAATAATATTCAAATGTGCAAGCAACTTTGAGAAATATACTGGGAAATGGCTGTATTTTGTGAAATAACTGTACTGCAATACTGCATAAACATGTTCATAGGTTCATAGGTTCATAGGTTCATACTAGGCTATCTGCCCTAGGGCATTTATAAGCCAAGCCAGAGTGTGCTTGGCTTTCGCCACACATTTTAAATTAATTTTGCTATGCCGTTTTTTGTGGTTAGTATACTGTGCCTCTGTCTAACAGTGACACAGAAGTGATACCCGGGATAAACCTACGATCCCCCATCCACTCATCAAGATTCCTCTTGAAGAGAGTCAGTGAGGGACTCTGCCTAACCTGGACTGGGATTTTATTCCAGAGTGAAGGGAGCCTCTGGGTTATGAATCTGTCCCTCCAGCATGTCCTATTTATTTCAGTGCTGAGGTTCAAGTCTCTCGAGCACGTAGCTCGATGGGATTTGGATTTTCTGAGGTGCAGCATGTCCATTAATTCCAGGTTGGACATGGCTTTATACGTTAGGCACAGATCGCCTCTGAGCAGGCGGTATGCCACTGAGTAGAGCTGGAGTTTCTTTAACCAGGCAGCATATGGCATCTGTTTGAGCCCTTTGATCCTCTTGGTGAGCTACTTTTGGGATCTTTCCAGTTGCTGCAGGTGTCTGGTAAGGTACATCCCAAAGGGGGCATTGTACTGAATTTTGGGCCTGATGAGGGATGAGTAAAGAGGCACGATGACCTCCACTGATCTAGATGTGAATCCCTTCATGATTAGGTGGGCTATATAAAATGTTTTTCTAACCACTTTCGCCACGTGGTTGTCAAATGAGAGATTGCTATCAACTTGGGTCCCCAGGTCCCTAATTACTTCTTTCGTACTTAATGGATTACCACTTATGTGGTAATTTGTGGGCACTTTGTTTTTGCCAAATGGGATGACTATACACTTTTTGGCGTTTAGCTTGAGGCCATGGCTCTGGCACCAGTTGTCTGTTTCTATGAGGCCCTTTTGGAGGATGCTTGCGTCGACTGGAGAGTCGATTATGGCACCCAGTTTGCAGTCATCTGCGAACTTGGTCAGCCACAGTCCTTCCATGTTGGCCTGTACCTCTGAGAAATATATACAGAACAAGAGAGGTCCCAGGACTGAGCCTTGTGGGATGCCACTTGTAACTGGTTTGGAGTCTGACATGGCTCCAGCAATTCTAACCATGTGGGTTCTGTCCTTGAGCCAGTTTGCAACCCATCTAGTGACATAGGGGTTTATATTTAAGCTGGTGAGCTTATCTATAATGCCCGAGTGTGGTATTGTATCGAAGGCTTTTGCAAGGTCCAGGTAGGCTGTGTGGACCACCTTCCCCTCGTCAATGGCCTTGGTGACTGTTTCAAAGAAATCGACCAGGTTTAAGAGGCAGGATCTGACCTTAACAAAGTCGAACTGGGTAGGATCCAGTGACTGTAGGTCCCCAATATCTTTATTTATAAGGTCCATGATGATCCTTTCCATAGCTTTGCAGACCAAGCTAGTCAGGTTTATGGGGCGATAGTTTCCAGGATCTGTTGAGGCACCACCTTTGTGGAGAGGGACCACCATTGCTGTATGCCACTCTTTGGGTACATATCCTGTAGTAAGGCTGAGATTGAACAGTAGTTTTATGTTTGGGTTTAGCTCTTCTAGGAGTTCATGTAGGATGCAGCCCATGACACCGTCTGGTCCCATTGATGCTGTGTTTTTTGCTTTGGAGAGGGCGGCTCTTACCTGAGCATCTGAGATGTCAGGGGAGCAGCACACTGCTGGGATAGATATTTGCCCTATTGGTGGGGAGTGGGGGAGAAGTTTGCACTGAATCTGTCAGCTAGGATGTTGGCAATGTCTGTGGGTCCGGTGTATTTTTTGTCATTTTGGACTAATTCTGAGCATATCTGGGAATTCCCACCCAGGTTCCTAACATAACTAAAGAAAGCCTTGTGATTATCTTTAGTGTCCTGTGCAATTTTTCTCTCGAAGCTGGCCTTATACGATTTTATGAGTGCCTGTAGTTTTTTGCTAATACTGATCAGAGATGCCTTCCCTTTTTGGGATTTTGCTCTATCATGTAGTAGCTTCCTCCTTCTATTGTATAGTTTGCTTATGGCTGGGGTCCACCAGACAGGATGTCTGCCTTTGGAGGATTGGGTCTTGGTTTTATTTGGGATTGCATGATCCATGCATTCCTGAAGGTGTTCATAGAATGCGTTTATAAAGGATTCTGTGGTCTGGGCCGTATTTTCCACAGGCCTGGGGGCTTTGAAGGATTCCACCTCTGTTTTGAGGAGTGTGAAATTTGCTTTAGAGAAGTTTTTCACTGTGGTTTTCTGGGCAGGGGGTGGGGTTGGGATGTGAATATCCAGTGAGATTAATTTATGGTCTGATCTTACAAGTGAGGGATACACTTCTGGTCTGGAGCATAGAGTCCCCATGTTGGTGATGATCAGGTCCAGTATGTTTTCCCCTCTTGTGGGAGTGGTAACAAGTTGTTCCATAGCATTTGAGTTTATAAATTCTAGGAACCTTTGAGCTAGGATGTTGGAGCTAGAGTAATGCTCCCAGTCTATGTTTGGGTAGTTGAAGTCGCCCAATATAATGGTGTTTGGAGAGACCTTCATATTTTCCAGTGTTCTCAGGAAGTCTGAGTGGAGTTCCTGGGTTTAGGAGGGTGGTCTGTAGCAGGCTATAAACTGGAAGGCAGTTTTACCCACTGTTAGTTGCACATGGATAGTCTCTGATGCTTCGTGCTGTGCCGCCAACCTGGAGGTGTGGGTATCTTTGACGAATATTGATACTCCCCCTCCTTTTGTGGTTTGGTCCAAGTTTTGGGGCCAAAAAGCATGGTATGAGGTATAACCTGGTAGTGCTGGTGTGCTCTCGGGAGCCTTGAACCAGGTTTCTGTTACTGCACAGATATCGATGTTCTCCATGCTAAGGAGAGTTTCGAGTGCATGCATCTTGAGGTTTAGACTTCTGGCATTGAGTAGCATTACTCTTAGTTTCTTATCCCTTGTGATACCTATGGAGGTGGGTTTGTCTTTTGAGCCTTGCCTAAAAAAGGCACTATGGGGGTAGCAAGAGCCTTTGCCAATATCCGAAAGCCCAGGGGTGATAGGTGCAAGCCGTCCCTATCGAAGCATCGTGGCTTGTCGTGCATGTCATCCCAGGCTGACAGGCATTGGATCCCCTTTGAATGACACCAATACTTAAGCCAGTTGTTGAAATTGATCATCTTGTCTTCATATTGTGGCATAATTCTTGGTGAGGGTAAGATGCTACTCAAGGTCAGGGTCATACCGGCCTGGGCTACATGCTCAGAGAGCTCCTCTATGTCTTATTTCATGTAGTCCAGGGAGGTACATCTCAGGTCATTCACACCAGCATGGACAATGACTGAGTCATATTTGTACTTGCCTTGGAGTGACCTGAGTGCTTGTGTTATGTGGTGGATCCTAGCGCCCGACAGGCAGCTCACCGTGACCTTCTCCTTGTTCAGCCTGGTGAGCGGGACGTCAGTGTGCCTGACTCTAGAGTCACCTATTACAAGTGTATCAGGTGTGTTGTTTAGCCTTAAGGGCTGTGACTGTTCAGCACACTGGCTTTGTGAGCTATGTGTTGCACGTGTTTTGTTTTGGGGTAGCGGTTGCTTGGGTGTCTGCTTTGGAGGTCTCTGCTGCTTAGGCAGATTTTTATTTAGAGCCTCCGAGTATGTTTTTGTGTGTTTATGTGTTTGGTTTGCTGTTTTGGTAGGTCTATGTGAGACTGGAATTGTAGTGAGTGTGGTTTCCTTTTCCTCCTGACTGGTTACGCCAGTACTGAGTTGAGAGAGCTATATGGTTGCATCTCTCACATGTGTTGAAATTTGTTGGGAGGAGGAGAGGGTTGTCTGTGTACATGAGGCAGTTGTAACATTGCCTCAAGATTCCCAGATTCACCATCTGGACCAGAGAGGAGATTGACAAATGACCTTTGGACATGCTAGAATAGTATTGGGAATTCCTTTATAATTGAAAAAGAAGGGCCAATGGGGAACACGGTACTCAAGGGGAGTTTGTGAGGGTGTAGTGCTTTTAACTTTTTAGTGCTGACCTATATAATTGCTTTAGTGAGCAAGTGCCAGGTAACTTAAATGCAATGTGCTACAGGTAACTTAAATGCAAAAATGACAAACAGTAACTTTCATTCAAGTGAAACAAGGAAATAAGTACAGTAAGCAATGCAGATATCACTAGGGATCCACAGAAGCACTGAAAAGTCGCATTTTAGGTGGAATTAGCGTTTCAGGGAAATAACAAGCAAACAAACAACAAGCATACAAACAAAGCTAGATTCAACAGGCCTGGATCTAGTCTATGCTACAGCAAACAAGGTGTACCAATTTCAGTAAGAAACAGTTCAAATATGCAGGCACTATAAGCCTTTAACCAGAAATTCCCAGCTCAGAAGGGCAGAGTCCAGCCTCTCCTCCCACAAGAGTGCAGACCACGAACCTTCTTAATGTAAAATAACTGGCCTGAAGCCCAAGTGCTTAAACCAGAAGTAATACACTTTTAGAATAACAGACACTGAGCCCTCAATCAGCAGTTCCCAACTTAGAAGTATGTAAGCTACCTGTCCTGCCACCACAGTGCAGGCTGCAAACCTTCCTAATGTAAAACAACTGGTCTGAAGCCCAAGTGCTTAATCCAAAAGACTTAGAATGATAGCTACACTTTAATCAAGTTACTACCAAGCAGTAATAAATACAATTGAATACTTTAAAGAATGCCTGGATTAGTGCTCAAGTTATACAAACAAAGCTAGATTCAGCAGGCCTGTATCTAGTCTATGCTACAGCAAACAAGGTGTACCAATTTCAGTAAGAAGCAGTTCAAATATGCAGGCACTATAAGCCTTTAACCAGAAATTCCCAGCTCAGAAGGGCAGAGTCCGGCCTCTCCTCCCACAAGAGTGCAGACCTCGAACCCTCTTAATGTAAAATAACTGGCCTGAAGCCCAAGAGCTTAAACCAGAATTAATACACTTTTAGAATAACAGACACTGAGCCCTCAATCAGCAGTTCCCAACTTAGAAGGATGTAAGCTACCTGTCCCGCCACCACAGTGCAGGCCACAAACCTTCCTAATGTAAAACAACTGGTCTAAAGCCCAAGTGCTTAATCCAAAAGACTTAGAATGATACCTACACTTTAATCAAGTTACTACCAAGCAGTAATATGTACAATTGAATACTTTAAAGAATGCCTGGATTAGTGCTCAAGTTATACAAACAAAGCTAGATTCAGCAGGCCTGGATCTAGTCTATGCTACAGCAAACAAGGTGTACCAGTTTCAGTATGAAGCAGTTCAAATATGCAGGCACTATAAGCCTTTAACCAGAAATTCCCAGCTCAGAAGGGCAGAGTCCAGCCACTCCTCCCCAAGAGTGCAGACCACAAACCCTATTAATGTAAAATAACTGGCCTGAAGCCCAAGTGCTTTAACCAGAATTAATAGTCTTTTAGAATAACAGACACTGAGCCCTCAATCAGCAGTTCCCAACTTAGAAGGATGTAAGCTACCTGTCCTGCCACTACAGTGCAGACCACAAACCTTCTTAATGTAAAACAACTGGTCTGAAGCCCAAGTGCTTAAAATAAAAGGCTTAGAATGAGTTACACCAAGCAGTAATAAATACAACTGAGTACTTTTAAGATGACACAAAAGCAAAATAAAGTAGAAAAACACAAATACAGTAAAAGAAGATAATTTTTTTTTTTGACTGAGCAAATGAGATGGGCCCAGGTGGAGTATCCAAGTGCAAATTTACAAGAGGGGCGGTCAGTTTCAAAGTCACCAAGATTAACACCAAGACAAAAACAGGGAGGGTGGGTGGGGACCTACTGAAAAAACAGTCAACTTCCAGATAGATATTGCTCAATGCAACACAAACAAATTACTTTAAATCGTGTATTATTTGATAAAAGTGCAGATAAAAGTCTACTTAACTCCACTCATGTAGGTCTCAGTTGGCCAAAGCTCGCAGTTTAAGCAGAAAACAATTCACTGTACCACTTGTATAAGACAGAAACCGAATAACAATGAGGTAAACTACCCCCACTTATCACTGGCTATGCAGGTTTTTTAATAAGCCTTAACTGAAAATACCACTTGTATAAGACCTACTGAAAAAACAGTCAACTTCCAGCTAGATATTGCTCAATGCAACACAAACAAATTACTTTAAATCGTGTATTATTTGATAAAAGTGCAGATAAAAATCTACTTAACTCCACTCATGTAGGTCTCAGTTGGCCAAAGCTCACAGTTTAAACAGAAAACAATTCACTGTACCACTTGTATAAGACAGAAACTGAATAACAATGAGGTAAACTACCCCCACTTATCACTGGCTATGCAGGTTTTTTAACAAGCCTTAACTGAAAATACCACTTGTATAAGACCTACTGATAAAACAGTCAACTTCCAGCTAGATATTGCTCAATGCAACACAAACAAATTACTTTAAATCATGCATTATTTGATAAAAGTGCAGATAAAAATCTACTTAACTCCACTCATGTAGGTCTCAGTTGGCCAAAGCTCACAGTTTAAACAGAAAACAATTCACTGTACCACTTGTATAAGACAGAAACCGAATAACAATGAGGTAAACTACCCCCACTTATCACTGGCTATGCAGGTTTTTTAACAAGCCTTAACTGAAAATACCACTTGTATAAGACCTACTGATAAAACAGTCAACTTCCAGCTAGATATTGCTCAATGCAACACAAACAAATTACTTTAAATCATGCATTATTTGATAAAAGTGCAGATAAAAATCTACTTAACTCCACTCATGTAGGTCTCAGTTGGCCAAAGCTCACAGTTTAAACAGAAAACAATTCACTCTACCACTTGTATAAGACAGAAACCGAATAACAATGAGGTAAACTACCCCCTCTTATCACTGGCTATGCAGGTTTTTTAACAAGCCTTAAGTGAAAATACCACTTGTATAAGACCTACTGAAAAAACAGTCAACTTCCAGCTAGATATTGCTCAATGCAACACAAATAAATTACTTTAAATCGTGTATTATTTGATAAAAGTGCAGATAAAAATCTACTTAACTCCACTCATGTAGGTCTCAGTTGGCCAAAGCTCACAGTTTAAACAGAAAACAATTCACTGTACCACTTGTATAAGACAGAAACTGAATAACAACGAGGTAAACTACCCCCACTTATCACTGGCTATGCAGGTTTTTTAACTGAAAATACCACTTGTATAAGACCTACTGAAAAAACAGTCAACTTCCAGCTAGATCTTGCTCAATGCAACACAAACAAATTACTTTAAATCGTATATTATTTGATAAAAGTGCAGATAAAAATCTTCTTAACTCCACTCATGTAGGTCTCAGTTGGCCAAAGCTCACAGTTTAAACAGAAAACAATTCACTGTAACACTTGTATAAGACAGAAACTGAATAACAATGAGGTAAACTACCCCCACTTATCACTGGCTATGCAGGTTTTTTAACAAGCCTTAACTGAAAATACCACTTGTATAAGACCTACTGAAAAAACAGTCAACTTCCAGCTAGATATTGCTCAATGCAACACAAACAAATTACTTTAAATTGTGTATTATTTGATAAAAGTGCAGATAAAAATCTACTTAACTCCACTCATGTAGGTCTCAGTTGGCCAAAACACTTCATAAACTTCAGACAACTCAAATAGCTTTGATTAATGAGACAAAATGTGGTAGTTTTGTTTATTTCATACATTTTATGTGATTCAGACATTTCAAACATTTTCTGTAGTTATTTTGAATATTTCTGTTAATTAGAAATGCATTTGGAGCATTCTGAATGCCTCATTTCATATTTTGTAAATAAGAAATAGCTTGAGCAAGTTTTAATACCTGAAATGTGTTTCTGACCTGTTTTGTGTGTTATACGTGCAGTAGGGATGATTCACTCCTGTATATTCCTCCAATCTTAACTGAGTGCCTCTCGGTCTGAAAGCTGAGGAATCTGTATCACATTCTGGCAACATGTCCCTTTTCAAACATGCCACTTCTGACACCATGTTGCTCATCCCTCTTTAGTTTAGATGACAAACAGGTGGGGTAGTTCATTTATATGCTTTATTACATAGAAGCACATAAGGATGGATAACAGCATAACAAAATATAAACAAACTGATTAACAGACTACGCAGACATGCATGCTTACATCTCAACAGCTAACTACAAAATGGCAGTCAGGCTTACACATGCTTAGTATTTATGCACTCGTGCAAGCCCGTAGAAAGCTTCTTAAAGTTGTACACACATATTTATCTACAATGATAATAAGAGAGGCCCAAGACAGAAGAGGGGAAAAACTTACAATTCTATCACTAGATAGTGAACATCCTTTTGATAGAGCAGGGTGAATGTATCTATTTAGTAAACTAAGGAGGTTTGGGTTTCCAGCTTGATGAGTCAGAATATTGTAAATTTCTTTAATAATGGAGAGAAAGCAAGAGTAACAGTAAGAGCTAAATTATCAGAAGAATTCAATTTTAGTAGGCAAGACTGCCTGTTGGCTCTGGTGTTGTTTGCAGAGTATTGGGAGACTCTTGTTGAAAGAATTAGGGCAAATGATGTGGAAGAGTACCTGTGCATGTATGCATACATGTGCACATGCACTCAAACACACACACACACACACATATGTCTGCATACATATGTGTGCATGTGTATGTGTGTGCGCATACCTACGTGTATAGGTTTGTGTGTGTTTGTATGTGTGTGTGTGTGTGTGTGTGTGTGTGTGTGTGTGTGTGTGTGTGTGTGTGTGTGTGTGTGTGCGCGTACTGGTGCATTCATGTGTGCCTTGATATAGACTGATATCGTATCTAGGATTCCAAGATTGTTTTTTTGTTTTTTATGCCTTAGGCTCACCAAGAAGCAGGGTAGGTTCTGGCGGTTTACTATCAATAGCACGAAAATCACTTACGCAAATATTGATTTCCATGACAAATAACATCGACTCATACATATATATTAAGTAGGTTGTATGGTCGATGCAACAAAGTCGACAGATTCTGTATACCATAGTTTCTAAATCCCCAATTCACAGCACTGCTGTGAATCTCTGCCCTGTGTATGTCCTTCCAAATGGACATACACATGAACGTCGAAATTCCAACTATCGATCCTACCATGGTCGAGGAGGTGGCTGTCGGACATGTCACCGTCGACCTTTTGACTGTAAACCGGGTCTTGCTCTAGTGTGACCATGAAACTGGTTAAGTAAATAATTTGATAATGAATGAATGAATACAAGAATTCATTTTTATAATTTTTGTCAAGTCATGTTCCTACTTTTACCAACATTAAAGGTGAGGTCATTACATCTGTAACCATTTTGTCTGTTCTAAAGAGCATCTTGTATAACTTCCATCTTTTAATGAAGTAAGTACTTTCTTCACTTTTCAGCCACCATGACGTGGTTACATATGATCAATTTTCAACTTATATTTCAGTAAAAGGACCTATGAAGAAAGACTGGCAACCCCTGTCACGATAAGTGGGAGATCCATTCCACCTTGAATTAATGAGTTCTGTTTCTTATCCAGTGTCTTACCGAATGGGTTATCTATGAAATGACATTAGATGCTACTCATTTCTCCATTATTCTGATATGTGGAATGGTGGTGAATGCTTTAACAAGGTAAAAATAACAATACACTCTGTCAGTTCATCATGTACTTCTGTTAGTTCTTCAAAGAATGCCACATGGTTCAAAAGGCACAGTCTCCCCCTTAACATATCTATACTGCTCCATATCTAACATAAATCTGTCCTCGATGTCATCATGTCATTTTGGATAAGATTTACTATGACTAGATCTATGAACATGTACAGATAACTGGCTAGTATAAAATTGACTAGGTCTGATGTGGCCTTCCCCTTTGTAAATCTGTATCACCAAGGTGTTAGCCACAGGTCAGGATCATGTACACATACTAACATTTTCCTTAACATTATATTTCACTAACTTTACTTGTGCTTTTTTGACAGGGTTAGTCCCACTAGGCTAGTAGTCTCTTTTCAGGGGACATTCAAGATGGTATTTATACTACTAGTGAAATTTGGTCAGGGCATCTAGGAACTTCCCCTACTCTTGTCATAGCTACTGTGGAATACTTTACACTCACCTGAGCTCTCATCATATTTTAATCAGGTTTTCCTTGATATGGCGTAATAACCCTGTAGCAGAGCTGGAATTAGGGTGGAGCAAAAAGGGAAACTGTAGGGCACAAAGTGTTAATGAGTAAAATCAGCTGTTACTGATGGTAAGGGAATACGATTCCCTCATTATGAATGAATCCTGATACTATATTGTGTGGTAATGGTTGAAGTGCTGATGCACTCGATATGTTGTGATCTAACTACAACTAGCCGATTGTTACATCTGTAGCAAACCAACAGTTTTAGAGGAGGAGGAGAGTTTAAGGGTTTTTTTGTTATTTTTCTCATCTTCAGGTTTGAGGAGGGAATGATAGGGCTGTTGTTCTGTCCACAGGAATGGTGTCTGATCTCATGAAATGTGTCCTTTTAATTTTATTTACTGTAGCAGTTATCATCTCTCACATGGGATACAACTGACACCAGATAAGACTGTTGTAATAGGTTCATAGGTTCATAGGTGTGTACTAGGCTAATGGCACTGGAGCCTTTACTAGTCTAGCCCATAGGATTACCCTGGCATCGTGCCACCCAAATGGTAAATCCGAAGAAGCTGTGAATTGAGATAATAGGGTAGTGTATTTATTAATTTAGTTAGTTGCCTTGTTTACAAGGAGAGTCTGACTGCATAACACCCATTTTCAATGTTTGCCTGGGAAGAAGAGCTCCATTTGCTTACATTGCATTATACCAAGTTCCATTTAAACACAGAAGAGTTACAGCTCTATTTACATTTATACTTAGTGGATTGTACAGGCAGTAGTTATGTATAAAAATTGTTTTGTCATTTCAGTGAGAGGTTGAGTGCATTCTATTTAAGGAGAGTATTTGAAGAGTATCGTACGGTAAATACAAAGTCTCAACTTTGTAATGAGCATGTACAGAACCAGGATTGTTTAAGATGTTTAAGTAGTGGTTTAAAACTATCGAGTTTGTCAGAGAGTTTTATTATGATAATAAAGTAGATAAAAACTTAATAAATAGATAAAGTAAAATACTACTATGGTATAGAAACTTGGGCAGTAAAGGCAGAGCAGTTGAAGAAAGTAGATATGATGGAAATGAAGTGCCTGTGATGGAAGGTAGGGTGTACACTGTGGGACAGATGAAGACATGAGAATGTCAGAGCAGAAGCCAAAGTTGCTTCAATTTTTGATAAGGTAAAAGGGAAGAACATGGTGGTTCAAGCACATATGCAGAAAAGCAGAAGACAATCTGGTGAAAAAAGATTTCAGACAGACAGGAAGAAGGCAAGAGTAAAAGATGGTGTCCAGCAAAGAGGTGGATGGATTGCATGAGAGATGACTTGTGACAGTCAGATATGACTGTTGAAGAAAATAGGAGAGTGGCAGTGAATCAAGAGCTACAGCAACAGCTGACATGACACCCCGACCCCATGTAGAAGATGGGGAAAAAAAGCCTGGTTAATGATGTATTTTTATTTTTTATTTTCACCTAGTTTTTTGGAGTGCTCCGGGATATGCATTTCAAGCACATTTTCCTCTTTTAGCACATTAAGTGCAAAAACATATATTTGCAATGTATATGTAACCACTGTACCTATGGATTGTGAAACTATTTAGAAAAAAAACAAAACATGATGACTTGTGATTTATAGCACTTTACTGAAGCGGTAAGCATTTCTGAATACCCCCCTACAATGCTATGTTTGTCTGCCATCTTCTGGCCATTCCTTCGCAATTTGCTGTTATTCAGTTGAGGTGGGCACGATGTAGCTGAAATATCTACTACTAAGAAAAAATATACATATATATGGCTATAGATATAGAATATCCATTTCATTGCTTAGATCTTCCTGCCTTTATTTAGATTTAACCATAATATGTAACAACACAAGCATCTGCAATGGGTCATAGTAACAACTGTTTAAAATCTGCAGTAAAATTCCAAAGGAAAATATACACAAAATGCTTCATCTACTTAATCATGAAAGTGTGTTATCATTTTATTAATGTTTCTGGACCTTGCTGTAATGGGCCTGTTGCTATGACTTTCCTTGCTGTTCACAAAATATGGCAGCAAGTACAACTTAAAGATAAAAGAAGATGGGCTAGTTCTGCTGATTTGGTGCTTAAAGTATTTGCAATAGCAGTCATCTTTTATCTAATGTTTTTACAAAGCACTCCAAAGCACTCCTGTTTATATGCTGTACAAGTACCATATTAAGGACTGTTTTCCAGCACTATGCTTTTACTGGCTGGGTTCAGCAGTATAGCTTACAGCTAACAGTTTATCAATATGTCTTAAGCAGTGCACAGATGACAGATCTCAGTTTATTTTCCCTAACTCAGATCTAAAACAGCTGTCATTTTCACCCACACTACATATCTAGATTTGAACAAAAGCACTACTGCAATATGCTTTCCTATTGAAATAGTTTGAATGCTACTTTTTGGCTAGCATGATCAAAAAGGACTAGAAACACCCTGCTTAACTTAGCAGAGCATATAAATGCATATTACAATGTTATTAGAATTTTAACTTGAAGTACAGTCCTCAAATCCACATGATACTATGCATTACTTTCAAAAGCAGCGGTGACATTGTTTATCTTTCTGAAGTTACTTTCTTCAAACAAGAATGTGCCATGGAAAGTTGATGCTACCATTCTGTTCTGATCTTTATATGGGAAAAAAAATAGTAAAGACTGAATCCAAAATAGAATCTCATACATTGTCCTTGCAATTTTTTTTAAAAAGCATGATCAATTTATTAATGTAAAAAATGCCCATTTGCCTACTTCCACATTTAAAAGCATACACTTTACCTCTGCCTTGCATTATTTTTTATTTAGTTTTTCTTAGCATCCCTCTGTGGATACATTAATTCAAGTACGATAGCTTCAAAAATGCTAAATGTTAAAATATGATGCTTGCAATGTACAAGGCCAAAGAGCAGGTATTTGACCAGTCAGGGGGAAACTGTGTTATTGAAAAATGCTTTTTAATTGCTTGGACTACTTTCTCATTGACACATCTTGTTTCCTTACATGTTTTGGAAGTGTATTGCTGGCAGCATTTCTACAGAAACGAAGGACTTGTTTAGGCATACGTACTAGACTTTTCTTTCAGTTGTTTAATATGTTAAAGGAGATGACTATCTATGTTATATATAAGGCAACAATGGAGGGGTGCCTTACCAGATGTGCTGAGCTTTCATTCTACCATGTTATCAGCGATGTATGTTTTTGTAAAGTAATTAGTGGCAGCAGCAGGTTTGACGTGTTACAACTGCCACAAGTTTCAAGCTTTACAACACTCATCACCCCCTCCCCGAGAAAATAAGTTTAAGGAAAAGAGCAGTTTTCGAAATTTGCACTTCTCCTCTGTTTTTGGTCTTTTTTTTTTTGGCTTCTCAGGACTCAGCATTTTGAGTGCTGTCATTTCAATAGGGAGCCTATAAACTATCTATGAGTGCTGTCGGGCCGCATAGCACTCAGCTAATTTATTTTGTTTGACTTAGTCATGTACATTGCTATTTCTGCATTTCATCATTTTTTCTAGAATTATTTAAAAATGTCCTTGGCATTAACAAAAGATGTGTATCAACAATGATGGGACTTTTCAGAATGAAACCATAACTTTGCAAAGCCCACTTACTTATAGGGAGTTTGCTATATAGCTTACCAATAGATATTTCACTAAGTTTCATTCTTGGTGAGGTAGGATTCTTCTTAATATCAATCTTCCCTGCATCTGAGACATGCATTGAGAACTCAGAAATGTACCTCTGCATATCTCTTAGTGCTTTGTGCACCAGATCATTTATAGTCACATTGACCACCATGATGTCATAGTCATACTTATTCTTCTTGAGGGTTTTGGGAGCCATTGAGATCTTGTCATCTGAAGGACAACTCACAATCACCCTATATTTTATTCAGCCTTGTAAGAGTAGACCTGTGTGCTTGACTATGGAATCATCCATCACCGATATATTTTTATCATTGGGGGTCTGTGTGTATTGGGCTTTGGGAGGATTTTTTCAGGTGAATCTCAGCAATGGATGTGGCAGTATGAGTTGTTGTATTTAATTTGCAATACATCTTAGATTTGTTAGACCTTATAGGCTTAGGCAATGACTTTTTTTACATCCGCAGCATATGATAATAATCTATATATTTGGCTGGTGTACTGTGAATGTGTGTGGTACTTACAGACCATGTGAAAATGGTATCTGGATTTTTGCTGACGATATGCATTTTTCACAGGGTATCTATTGCCCGTGACAACCAGGCAGTTTCTACACTGCCATTATATACCAAATACAACGTGGCTGGAAACTGAGGGAATTAAAGCTAGCTGACCTTCCCTATTGGCCCAAGAATGTAGAAAATTAAGGATATATGGCTTATTTATATGGAATTGGTTTGCTGTTAAATGCTTATCCTTGATACATTCTTATGAGTACAGAATATTATATTTTAGTGAGTACCACATAAGGTTTGTAGTATAGTAATTCATTATTTAAGTACTCTACTAAGATAGAAACATACTACAGTACGGCAACCTGGTCCTAAATAAAAGGTAGCACTTCTAGCACAGCTTACAACAACAATCAACAAGGGTCTGTCCATAGAGAGCAGGATTATGTGGTGTTGTATGAAGCACAGCTCATATATCTGAGACAAAAATTTAAACAAACCATAAAAAAACAGCTTTTAAATAACTTCTGTCTCCAGCCCAGTAACGCTAGAAACAATAGCAGCGTTATCTCCTGATACAGAATGATCCCCACTATTTCTTACACTGCCCACACACTTAGCTAGAATTTTGTTGTAAAAGTAGCTAAATTATACATAGTAAAATGGAGGTAAACTGTAGATTCACGTTGGTAAAACAGGCAGGAATTATTGAATAAAGTCAGGGGACTGTTCATCACAATAATATGATTACTAGCAAAGAAAACAAATACAAAATATCAAAACCTATATAAATATACCACTAAGAGCTGCACAAATCAAGTAACAAATCTGTACAGAAGAAATGAAAAATAGTTTCCTGATTTAGGGCATTAAAAACACCACTTGCAGCTTTTCCAGCATGTGTGCAATGGCATGTAATCAGTAAGTGTGAACACTCTGAACAGTGAACAGACCTCTCTGTATTTCTGCCTGCCAGCAGCTTTGTGTGCAATATTGCAGTATAGCAGGGTCGGGAATTTGCTCTTTCCCCACTCTAGTGCAATTTTGGAGTTGGTATAGTTAATTATCAAGAGAGTGTGGGGGTGCAGAGGGGGCTCCCCCAGAATAGAACACTTTTTCATTGATTTTATATTTGATCTAAGCAGATCAGTCTTTTCCCCTCTTGTTCTTTTGAGTGTTTGCTGATTCCTTAGGTGATCATGCAGTGATATCAACCTCTGAAGTCTTGTAGCCATCACGCCAAATAAACCTCTGCCTGCACAATATATCTGACCTAATAACTTAAATAATCCAAAAAAAGCAGCTTTCAGGCTGCTTTTGTCTACAGCCAGTATCGCTAGCTTTCTAGAAACAGCAGCAACTTATCACCTGCTCCAGAATAATCAACACTATCTCTCTCACTGTCAACACACCTGTCTAAAGCTTTGCTGTAACAGTCGTTAAATTATAAATAGCAAACTGTGGGGTACACAGTAGATTACTTTCAGAAAAACAACAAAGGAAATAATGAATTCAGCCAGGTGACTGTACAACACACCACCACATAATTATCAGCAAAGAAAATTAAATTAAATAATCAAAACTTGTTTAAATACCACAAAAACTGCAGACATATCAGACAGTAATAAGAGCAGAAGAAATAAAAACATTTTCCTTTCAAAATCTTTGATTAAGAATTCTGGACAAAGCCAAAAATAATGGAGGGAACAAAGGCCTAGATTATGGACAGTTTTCAAATATTATTGTAATTCATTAAAGTAGTTGTTAGAACAGGTTTTAGATCAACAGGCATTTTCTGAATAGTAAGAAGTATGTCGTTTTAATGTTTGCCATTATTGACTAACTATAATCCTCAGTACTTCACCAGAAATCCAAAAATTGTATGAGGGATAGAGCTAAAATGTAAGGCAAAGTCAATAATATTCTGCAAAATCAGGAACAGTTGAGAAGTATAGTGGCATGACAAATAGGAATGTGAATAAACTTATTGTGAATCATCTTCAGGCTGCACTGAGCTACATGGACTGTGCTATTTACCAGGTGTTCTGCCAAAAGTGATAGCTGGTAAATAGTGTTGTACATATGCAGTACAGAATACGTTGTATTGCTCATTAAAAAAAGACAGGTATGTCTGTACTAGATAGAGAATTTTCTGTAAAAACTGCTGATAACAAGCAATTAATTACTGTTAGTTTAATGTATAAAAATGAGAGCTATGGCCCTAGAAAACTGACAAGGTAGCCTTATACTGCAGGGAAAGTTTTGTCCCTGCAACAAAAGTTCTGGGAAATGTGGTATGGAAGAGAAGAGAAGAGAGGAGGCAACCTGAAGCAGCCTGACACAATCTAAAGATATTCTCTTGAGACTACAGCCAGGGAAAATTGCCTGAATTTTTTTTCCTGGGGCTAAAGCTAAACTGGAATGAGAGACTGCAGAAATGTTGTGATATTTTTATTTCATGTCTTGAAAAGAAGAGTCTGCACAACAGTACTACTTTTTCTTCTGTTTTCATAAATGATATTATTTTATGTGTAAAGTACCTCTTTCACCTTCTTTTGATGCCACAATATAATCCACACACATATATACATGCATGAGCACACGTACACACACTGTCACCAGTTCTGTCTCATAAACATTACATCTTATAGTATCTTTTATGGTCTGTTAGCCACCACAAATGTTCCTTCATGGACCACACTCTTAGCAGCATAATCCAAATACTTGTACATCATTCTGAAAAACGTCTTATCCTGGAAGTCCTCCTCAGAATTTAGTTCCTCTGCAACAGTGTACCCTTATATTTCTATCCCAGAAGGAAACTATTTTTTCAACAGCATTGCTCCCCAACAATGCATTGCCTTCAGCAAGTTCATCTTTCAAAATCATTTTTTGTCAATACAGCATTATACAGCCCGCCACTTAACAATGCCAGTATCTCAATCTCTTTTTCACTATTAGCATCTACAATCACAAAAACCAGCCCACCCCCAGCCTCCTCCTGTAGCTGAACTTGTGCCATGTTAGTACAACACAGTAAACCTTGCACTTTCTTGTTGTCTGGCCAGAATTCACCCTACTATGAATCACCCCAGGTCTCCTCTGAAAAGAGGACACTTGCTTAATGGGACTAACCCAGCCAATAAACACAAATAAGAATATAAGTGTAATCCTACCAATCTGCTGATTTGTTGTGTAAAAAATGTATGAATGTATACAAGCACTAATGCTGTCATTATTTCTTGCTGTCCTTTACTATGTATAGATTGTGCATTGCTTTGAATGTTTGTATTTCTAATTGCAATAAATAAATAAATACATAAACAAAGAAATACAAAAATGTGTAAAAAATAAACAGTATTAAAAAAAGAAGAATGAGTGGGAAATATTTTTTCCTTAATATCATGAGTGAAACTATTTAGAAAATGGAATACATTTTTGTTTAAAATTATTAATTTGCTAATTACACTAAAAAAGTAAACTAATCACATAATCCCTCAGAGGTTAGCTTCAAAGTTTGTTGACTCTTTATTACATTCAGACTTTAAATCGTCCTGGGTAAAATACCACTTTGTGTGAAAAGTGCCTAAATTGTAATTGATTTCTCTTTTAGATTACAACTGTGTTGGTTTACTTGTGTTGTATGTTGTTAGGAAATGAAGACATATATTCTTCATTCACGTCAAAGAAGAAAAACACAATATGCCAAACACAGAAACATGCTCAGACAGATACATCAACATACACACATGTATACACAGACATGCATCTCAGCATCCTGATTACCTTGAAATACCCACAGGAAAACATGAAAACTAAGTCATATGAAAAGAATAAACCAGGGTATTGTTAAATATAATATTAAGTATCTCTAATGTATATTACAGTCATTGCTCTGAGTAGTAACTGCTATATTGTTATTCGGATTAATCGCATTATAACAATCATGAAGATACTTCCTATGTTGTTTGGATACTCATTTAGTAATAGTCATAAAAAAATAAAAACTATTGTTAAAATACTACTGTTATTTTCTACAATTGATTTGTTACAGTTCCAAGTTTAAATACCAAATCTGGATAGTAACATATTTTATGTAATGTAGTGTATTATGCCAAAATGCCTTTCCAAATAATTTTAAAACTATCTACTCCTTTGATGCACTGTTGTTATAACTGGAGAAATATTTTTTTTTGCATTAAATCTGCTTTTTATCAGTTCTACCTGTCATATATATTTGAAAGTTATAATATTATTTATGGGATGTTTATCTCTTTGGGGAATATTTTAAACATGTGATAAATGTGTTGCTATATTTTATATACTACTTAATGTCCTCATTTATTTTCCTTTAGTTATTTATTACTGCTGTGGTTTCACTTGCATGGAGACATGATTCTTTGCCTTAATAGTACATGGAGCCTTTTCCTGCATAAAAATACAAACAAATCTTACTGAGAAGATTAAATAATAATATTTAACTATCAGAATTTACACTATAAGTGGAATGGAATTTATAGCTCAAGATTAGGTCACTTACTTTAATGCACTGATGCCCTTTCAAGAAAAAGATGGAAACTTGCTGTTAAATTTAGAATTTGCTTTCATTGACGATTTTACAAATAGACGCACACATGCACACACACCCACACACAAACATACATGCACATTTACATGTTCCACCCCACCACACACACACACACACACACACACACACACACACACACACACACACACACACACACACACACACACACACACACACACACTCCAGAAAACTAGTATGCTTTTTAAAAATGCATTAATTTGTACTCATTTCAATTAATGTGATACATAAACTTTTTTATCAGAATTCAAACCTACTCTATGCATGATATACATTTCTCTGGAAGACAAAACATGTAACTTAAAATGTTATTACTTATTTCTTTTCACTCTTTAAATTGTTAACCAAACCATATTTTCATTATGTTGTCTGGGATAAGAAGATTCCCATTCAAGATTGTAATAAGTGGAAATATGTAAGACCTGATGAAGTTGGTAAGTCTGACATTTCATAAAACAGTGTTGGCTTCAGTTCCACTTACTTTATTAGTGTCTTATTTCACAGCAAGGTTATATAACAAGATTGCTCCCCTCTCAGTGATACTAAGATTTTGATACTGATGCAGGACTGGTGGGGTCAGCCTATGAAGTGGTATACAAAGTGGGAAGAATGACAACAAAAGTGCCAGTGCTGGCTCACTGCCAAAGGAGGTAGAGCTTTACTTCAGGTATAACAGTTCTGGGAATAATATAAAATTTGGCACTGGGAAGTTGGAAAATGGAAAGGAATCCTAAAGTATCAATCCCTGACAGTAACAGAGTAAAGCACAAGGCATATAGTGACAATAGAAAGTCTTGGCTGCATAGGATGTTGGGTGCATTCAATAGGGATGGACAGAAGGGAGGATGAGGTAATACTGACAATATACAGAGGCATAGCATCAGCGCATATGGAAATCTGGGGGCTGTAAATGTGAAAGATAAAGGGTGATGGACTGAGAACAAATAAAAGTCAGCAAAAAAGAGCTGGGTTCAGGGATATAAGCAGAGAATACTGAACCCAAAAATATGCACACTGGATGAAATGAGAAGGAAGGGGAAGAGGATATGATTTTACGGAATAATGAGAAGACAAAATGGGTGGGGTTTCAAAGGAGGGGGTATAAATAGAAGTTTAAATGGGCTCCTTTACAGGTGTTCAAGGTGACATTTCTCTTACATCAGTAGAATGAAGGAAAAAAACAAGGAGTGCAATGTCAGTCATTGTTTTTCACAGGAAATCATTGTCAGTACAACTTCTAAGTGTTTACTGGCAATGATTTACTTCTTTTGGCAGATTTTTCACCATCTTTGAGTTGGTGTGTGTATGGAGTTGGTATATATAAGTTTGGGAGGTGTGAGTGGCTTATCTCCATGCAAAATATGTTTAGAGGTCATTTTTTTGCCTTTATGCATTTTGGGAATTATTTTTTGGAAGTATGAGCTGCTTGGCATTGTAGAGGTTAATGTCCCATAGTAAAACTGTTTAAATTAACCACTTTTAATAAAGAAATTATACTTTGCTAAAATGGTTGTGTATACAGGGAAAAATGAATATATTGTACTGTGATATGTCTTAGTCATGGTAGTCTAAACTAGTTTTACTAGGTAGAGACAAGAATTTTTGATATCTGTCGATGGCTCCCATGTGCTAACCACAGGAAAGAGGCACATGTAATAGACATTAAGATGGCTATACCTGCACAGTCAAATCAACTTATATCCATATATAGTTTTAAGCAAAATGAAAACTGGATTTTAGCAACGCAGACTACTTCATTTCCATCAAATATACTATTGGCATAAAGTCACATTTCAAAAAATGAAAAACAAATATAGCAGTTCAAGAATAAGACTTCTGTACAGACTGTAAGGAATTGTCTCCTCTGAAGTTTTTATTAAAGTATTGAAAAAGTGCAGAACAATGAACTTTATTTATACATTCAAATCAAGCACCCAGCCATATGTTTGTTGTTCATCTTTATATGTTTTAAGGCCTTTTCACAGAAGAGAAGAGCTTGAATTTCCCTTCCAAATGAAAATGTACTTAATGAGCTCATAACAACATTATCTTTTTATTATACAAGAATATGTTGCATTTAGAAAAATTGCAGTGCTTATATTTATAATTAATTCAGAAAAAATGACAGTAAGGACATATCAACTAAAACCGCTAAACATTCTAATCTGCATTTATTTACAAATGTTAATCTATTTTTTTTATTTTATTTAGTAAATATATGACATACTAATTCTGTAGTAAATCATAAACAAGAATAGTTAAATTTCAACTCCTGCACAACATTTGTCCACAAACTAAATTGGAATTCTTAGAAAAAATATTTTGACCAAGACAAGAAAGTAACAGTAAACATTCACTAGATGAATATGTACTACAAAAAACCCAATGATTGACTTTGTGATTGACTGATTGATTAAATGAATTTTTCCTACATTATAGTTTTAGGCAGTTTATCCATGTTTATGTGCTCAAGGTATATAGCAACTAACAGATGAATACAAAGTTAAATAAAAAAGTCTTCTTTAACAAAAATAGTGTAAATCCGATCAACACGCAGTAATACTAAGTTACTATTTGAAAGTACAAACTACAGACAATGGCATTCATATTTCTTTAAGTCTTACAACCACTAACTATTCGAAATTATAGAATCTATGTGCTGCCTATTCATTAATCCTTAGCATAACATAAGTGTATTGCTAGACATATGTACTAGCTATAAAAGGCAGAATAAACAACTGTTCTCCTGAAATATCCTTTCAGTTGCAAAGACAATCTACTACAAGCCCACTACTTTTTTTAACTCAAACTCTTTCTAGCCTTCTTTACCTAGTCTATTACCTATTATTTTAAACCATAAACTGTAAACTCCTTAGATAAATATTCACTTTATGTATTTCTTATTTATCTCCTCACTCTTTGATGTATGCCAGCGGCAAATGATAGTATGATTTTATTTTTCTTCCTCTATTGTCAAAATTGTTTTCTGATATGACATTTTATTGCTTCTATTTACATTTTTTTGTAAAATAATGATGTTTTGCTGTTAATTGCTTCTGCAAATGGCCATTGTATAATTAGTGGAGCATTTCTCCATGGGCCTCCACTGAAAAAGGGCTAGTCAGGTCAGTCAGACAGACCCGGTCAACAAATGTAAAATAAATAAATAAATAAATAAATACAACATAGCAGATTAAAAAGTTACCAGTTCAATAAAAGAGTTGTAAACCCCCAACACCAAGATGAAAAATGATGAAGCCCTAACTGTGATCTATATATCTGGATTATCACCACAGAAATTGTCAAAGTGATGCTAAAGAGGACAGGGAGAGAGAGGTTGCTGCCAGCTCACCCATCCTAGGTGGGTATGGCGGGCTGTGGTTTGTCACTTGGGTGACACTTAGGGGAAGCATTACATCTTTCCCTCATGCAGCACAATCTTGTTGAGTATAGTGCATAGTACAGAGCAACCCAGGGAATAGCAAATTAATGGAGACAAGCATGTTTCCTGAGTTAGGCAGTTTTGTGGTCCTCAAGGAACCTGCTGCAGTATTTGGAGCACTTGGTTGGTGAAAGATGCCCTGTAGGTCTATGAGACTAACCTGATCTCAAGTGTGTGTCACTCTCCTCTCTCTAGGGAATGAATGGGTTTATAATACCCTTCAGTCGGGCAAAGAATAGGATGTAGGGCTGTTGCAAGGCTGGTAGTTACCTGGATGTCTCCGAGGGAGAGAAACACATGAGTAATGAAGCTAAGGAAGTGGCACCACTAGGGAAGACCTAATCACCAGAAAAGACTTAAAAATGTAAACATCTATAGAGTTACAAGTACAATTTCAAACAGAAAGAGATGAGGTAATGGAGTGAAAGCAATGAAGAGAAAGTTTAATAAAATAAATGAACAGCTACAAAGACTTCTGTAATTATTGAAGAATAAATCAATTTGTGGTAATGCCAGAATCTATAATATATGCTGCTTAGCTACAAATGTAAAATGATACACTGATTTTATTTATTTTAATTTGTGATAGCCAGGCTTGTGCGATGGTCCTTTGACCTTGGTATTAGAACTAATGATTACAAAAAGAATGAAGGTGTCTGCCGAACACAACACTAATGTACTCTGAATGATGCAGGCAGTAGAGCAACACCTCAATACTGCAGGAACTAGTATCATTTATGGGGTCAAACCAGTTAATAGTTACTCAAATCTGGGGCCTTCAGCAGCCATATAAAGCAAATATACAAAACCATCACCTACACAAAACCAACAACAATTCATTACACATATGAGCTAATGAAGCAGATAATCCATGCATTAAGAGCTGTTGACAGCCTTGACCCATGAGAAAAGTACACCAGCTTGCTGGTGTGAGCCTTCCTAGATCTTCCAAACTTTAACCAAATGTTCCAGCTGGATAAATGTGAAACAGTGCTTGCAAGATTACAAATTCTTTTAATATTAAAAATACGTAAAACTTAGCACTTTCGTCCCATACATAGAAACACCTCGGAACTTCAACAGAGTAACTTCTGATGATTATCTGCATTTGTACACTGCCATTATTCCTGGGTCCTGGCTGGAAAGGGTTCAAGGACCAGTCCATCCACCTAGTTATCAAATGAATAATTAAGTAAATAAATAAATAAACACATGAACAACTTCATAATAAGCAAGAAACTAATGTCTTATATACTCTAATTAAAACACATCCATCTGAAGTTCTAGTTCTATTAGCTTTTACAGTGAGCTGTAAATGTATACAATGATGCAATTTTTCTAGTGGTTTATTGAATACTTAGCTACTATCAGTCCTTATCAGTAAAACAGTGATAGGCCAGAATATCATAATGCTTGGACTTTTTAATGCACTGTCTCATTTATCAGGCTGATGAAATCCATTATTTATGTCATGTTTCAGTTCTTCTACTGCACATTCCCTTGTCTCTTGTTTCTGATACTAGGCAGACATAATTCAATATGTTACACCCCTCTTTGAGTTTGCTCTCATTTCTCAGTTTATAGGTCCACTCTTTTTTTCCTCAATTTTTTTATTGAATTTAAACACATGTAAATAAATACAATCATTCTAATATAATTTTTTTGTTTATTTTTTTATTTTTTTGTTAAATAACTATATACATTATTTACATTTGGCCTAAAATGAAAATTTTCCATCAGAAAAGAAATAATGAAACTTCCATTTAACAAAAAAATAATTCAAAACACTAAAGAAAAACATTCAGTCAGAATTATAGAGAATACGATAATTTAAGAGTTTCATTTAATCCAAAAACTTTGATCCAAAGATTATTAGACCATTTCCTGGGGAAGATTCTTGATTCTTTAACTTTTATTTCTATAGATGCTGATTCTTCCAGTAATAATAGGAAGTCTTCACTGGTAGGTTGATGAACTGATTTCCATTTTCTGGTTAGGCATTTTCTTGCCACTGCTAAAATTGTCAAAAGGAGGTAGAGAGTGGAATTCTTCATGTTATTCATAACATTTACATTCAAGAGAATTAGAGTTTTAGATAAAATAAAGATTGATAAAATTTACCAATATCTGTCCAATACTTGTAAATGTTTATACAATCATAAATAAAATGTTCCAAATCAGCTGAGCATATCAAAGAACATCTCCAACAAACAATAGTGCTGGATGATTGTATTTTAGCAACTTTGTTGGGACTATAGAAAGCTCTGTGCAAAAATTTCCATGTGAATATTTTCCACATTTGAAGATTAGAAGTTAGTTTTACAGAGTGTAAAAGATCAGAATTTACTTCTGAAGATAAATTTAATATTTGACCTTTATTAATAAATTTTCAAATTTTTTGTTAAGGCATAGTTTTGTAGTTTATTAGGATTTTATAAAGATTAGTAATTAAGATAGGCCAATTCTGATTGGTATAAATCAAATCCTGTAAATTAAATATCAGCTTAGGAATAGTTTTAAATGAAGAATTATTTATTATTATACATAAATCTTGAGCATGGGAAAGAATGCTATGTAAGATAATCCAATCAGTGTGTGAGATGTTATATATATTTCTTAATTCATGAGTCTGTAATTCTTCTTCTTCTTTCAACTTTTCCCAGTTAGGGGTCACCACAGTGGATCATCTGTCCACTCATGATTGGCAGTGGAGTTTTACTGTGTCAGGTTGCCAGCCCAGCACCCAACCTTACACAGAAGGCACACAAATGCATGCACTCACACTTAGGGCCAATTTGGAGCGTCCAATCCAGCTAGAGCATGTCTTTGGGATGTGCGAGAAAACTGGATCACCTGGAGAAAACCCACAGGGAGGACATGCAGACTCCGCACAGAAGACACCCCAGCCAAAGTTTGAACCGGAGAGCCTCTTGCTGTGAGGTGGCAATGCTAACTGCTGCACCACCACATGAGTCTGTAATACTGTTAATTTTTTATGCATTGAAGCCACCAAATAAAATGTTTTGATTCCCAATCTTGAAATATTCTTTTGTGCAATCTATTTGTATAATATTTAAAGATTCTGAAAGGAATTAATAGTTCCCACCAAAGTTTTACATCTAAGTTTGAATTAATAAATATTCTGAAAATGTTATAAATATGATTTATTAAGTTTACTTTAGTAGGTTTTGTGATATTATATTGTAAATTGATGCCTAGAATATACCATAGACTGACATTTGGATTATCTGCTAAGAGGTTACTAGCTAATTTATTTTTATTTAGGAATATGACTGCATGAAGAGATTTCCAGGCAGAAGTGAAATTGGGATCTATCCAGTTAATGACTGTTTTGAGAATGGAGGCTTTAATATATGATTCAATATCTGGAAAATATATTCCTCTTAGTTCACAAGGTGTAATATGATGATAAAGAGCTACTCTATTTCTTTTTGTAAACCACAAACATTTTAATAAGATTCTATTAAAGTCATTTGATATAATTTTGCTTGGAGGCATGGGAATGGCTTGAGCAATATAACTGATATTTGGAAATAGGATCATCTTTATTAGTTGTAGTCTGTCCTCAAATTTTAAAAACTATTTGTTCCATTTTTCTATTTGTAATTTTATAGAAGATAATATATTTGTATAGTTTGTAGTTAGGGTCATATCTATGTTATCACATAAGGTTATTCCTAGTTAATTAATGGTTGGTGCTAATGTGTCAATTGTGTGATTTGTATTAAAAAGTGTCTTATGATTTTTATTTAGTATCGTATATCTGGTAAATTACTTATTTTTAGACCTGAACTAAGAAAAATGTTTGTAGCTTATAAATCTAATTCTTGAAGAGATTCTTCTGAGGGTCATAAAGTTAAAAGAATGTCATCAGCAAAAAGCATAATTTTGGAATAGAAATGACTATGTATCTCAATAACAATTATTTTGATGAATGACGGATAGTAATTACAAATATTTTAATGGCTAAAGCAAATAATAAAGGAGACAAAGGACAACCTTGTTTAGTTCCTTTAGTGATTTCTATAGCCTCCGAAATGAATGGACCAAGTTTTACATAAGAAAGGCTGTGACTAAATAGACTTTTTATGAAGTGTATAAATTGAGAATGAAAGTTAAAGATTTCAAGTGATTTGAAAAGAAAGTCCCATTGTAATGTGTCAAATGCTTTCTCAATGTTGAGAGCAATTAAAAGAGCTTCTTGTTTATCCCTATTAATAATATCTATTAGAGTAACAATTCTTTGAATATTGTCATGTGTTTGACTATTGTAAATGAAGCCTGTTTGATCTTCATGAAATAATTTTTTTAAGGATTTCTTAATCCTATTTACTAAAATGGAAGTAAAGATAATCGTTGCTGAGAAGAGATATAGGTCTATATGAACTGCATAATGTGGAATTCTTATTTTCCTTTAGAATAGGAGTAATTAAAGAATATCGCCATGAGGGAGGAATTAAATACTGGGAATGAACTACATTCAGAGCATTATGAAATAAAGTTAGAGCTGGAGATGGAAGCAATTTATAAATGTTATTTATGATTCCATCTATTCTGGGAGCTTTATTATTTTTGATTTATTTGATTTTATCTACTATTTCTTTTAATGAAATTTGTTGTTGCAAATCAAATTTTATATTTTCAGGTACTTTATTTATGTTGGATAAGTTTATATCTATATCTATTGTATTTGTATTCGGAGGATCACAAGTTTGAAGATCAGAATAATGATGTTTATAGGCATCGAGAATGTCACTAATATCAGACACTGCTCTGCTGTTTTTACCTTCATGTAAATTTTTTGTAATACTGTTACCAGTTGATTGTTTTTAACTCTCATAGATAAGTTATGCATGTATTTTGGTGACAATGAATATGAGTTAATTTTCAGTTTTTCTAAAGCTAGATTAGTCTTGTGTGTTAACATTTCATTATATTTTTTGTTTAATTGATCTGTTCTTTTTTTTTCTTTTTTTCTCAGTGGATGTATCAATGGAATCATCTATATTTATATCAATTAATTGCTTTTGTATATTTTGTAATTCTGAATCCCATTCTTTTATTTTATTTTTATACCATGAAAGAATTTTACCATATAAAAAGCCCTTTAGTGTGTCTCATAATATTACTGAATTTGTGCCCTCTGAATGATTGGTTTCTAGGAAATAGTTTATTTCAGAATGCAACCAAGGTTTAAGCTTTAAATTGGTAATGTAGGCAGGAATTCTAGTTGTTATATTAAGTCTTTTGAAAACAAAATTTAACTTTAGGATAAGAGGATTATGATCACAAAGAGGACATGGCAAAATGATAAAATTACTTACTTTTGAGTTTAAATCTTGGGGTATGTATATTTTATCAATTCTAGTTTGAGTATTGAATCTGAAGTCTCTATGAGAGTATGAAAGAGAGAGATTATCCTTAAAAGTAAAGGTATCAAATAGATTTAAGTTACCCATCCAATTTTTAATAGCTTTCCCTATTGAGGAAAGATGAAAGGGTCTACTACTTATGGTCTCAGAATTATCTACAATACAATGAAAGTTACCAGCTAAAATCAGAATCCCTTTTGAACTCTATTGATTAATTATATATGTTTCTTCACTGTTGCCATCCCTTTACCTGGAAACCAGTAGATATTCACTAGAGTCCAAATTCTATTATTGCAGTTTATTATTACTATAGAAAGCAGACCCTCCTTATCTTCATGATTAAATATGATTTGAGGCATGGAAATACTTTTTCCCCATAATATCATAGATCCTCTAGTTTTTTTTTTGTTTTTTTTTTGTATAATGAGTGAGATAATATTGTATAATCTGTGGGATTAGAAATTAATGTATCATTAGTCTTAAAATGGAACTCTTGCAAAAATATTACTTGGACCCTATTCATTTTAAATATTTTAAAAGATTAGCTCTTTTCCTTGGGTTATTTAATCCAATTACATTTAGAAAAAGTAAAGTTAATTCCATTTAGAAAGTTAGATTTGAAAGAAGTTTAAATAATAGCATGAATTCAAAACTGAATGTTGATTAGAGTTGTTAATATTTTTTATAAAAAAATGTTTTTGATAATATGAAAGTAATTTCAATGCTGATAAAGACATGGAAGTTTATCTTAGGCCAGACTAATAACAAGAAAAGGAAAATATAACTAAATAAATATTCCTTAAGAAATAAAAATATCTTAAAAAACATTTCCAAACATGGAGTGAAGGTCACCTGTAATCTGATAGATGTTACTTGCTCTATCAGAATATCCATCAAAGTAAATCAAGCAATGAACATTTGAGCTGCAACACAAATACAGGAGAAATTAAACAAAATACATTAACTAAATTTCAATTTATAATAGAAGAAATTGATTAAAATCCAATTTTCCTTATGCAGAAACATAAAAAAGGAACTCAGGTTTATAGCTCTATATATAATAACAGAGTAACTGTTTTATATCATAAAGAAACCCATGAAAGGGAATGCAGTATACTATAAACAAGATTTAGGTAACACAAAACATGCATTTTAAACTATTAAATGCATTATGACATTGAATCTTAAAATTAATTATTGCTGAGAAATTATTAATATAAAAATTGAAAAGAGCAGTTAAACAGAAGAACTTCATTAACTATTTTTTATAAAAAAAAAGATTTTGACATGTTTGAATTTCCCCTAGTAGACCATTACAATAATTATTTATACACATGTATATAAAAATAATAGTAAAATAACTTTAATACTTAACTTAGTAACTTTGTTTCACCAAGCTTCCTCCTATTGTTCATTTTTAAATTTATGTTCATTGGGAAAGACCAAATGCACAGCGTGCAAAAAAGTAACGTAATAACTTTTCTGTAGAAGAAACACATCATGGTTTAGTCTCATTTTTTTAACCCCAAAGGGGTTATCTGTAATATATATTTCTGTTGGAATAAATGACACTCCTATTGTGTTATATTAATAGTGCTTCAGATTGCAGCCAAATACATTGCTTGTAAACCTATATCTCCGCTGTAATCTTAGCCACTGTTATTCAAGGGTAATAGCTGCTAGCTCAGCTATTAAAATACTTGCTAGTCTTTATGGCACCAATGATATACGTCTTGTAGCATTTAACTAAATACTTAATTTAATTTTGAGCTATAACTGTTTACTACTATTGTTAAACAAAATCTACCTATACTTCTTGTAGCTTGTAATTAATTGTTATTTTTAATTTTTGTTTTTATTATGGAGCTTTTCTCCCTGGGCCTCTGCTGAAAAAGGACTTGCGTCCAGTCGGATTTTCCCGGTGAAAAATGTAAATAAATAAATAGATACCTTTTAGACCCCTAATAGATACCAGTAGCTCAAAAATAATCACATTGCTAAATTCTTGGACCATTTGTTTAAAGGATGTGTTGAATCATTGCCCCAAATATGTAAAGATGCCTGGTATTTCTAGCTAAGTTGAATGATCTTGAATATGATGAAAACTGTATTTTTGTGACTGTGGATTTTGTGAATTTTTATTCTGTGATCCCCCATAAAGAAGGATTATCTTTGCTGGAAGAGGTGTTGTTTTAGTTAAAAATGTTATCAGATGTTAGAGTCAATTTGATAGTTACTTGATGGATTTAGTATTATCCATCAATTTTGTATTCTTTGATGGTCAGTATTTAAGGCAGAGTACAGAGATGGGGATGGGGGTGGGGATGGGGGTGGCATGTGCCTCCAGATTTACCATCTGCATGGCACAATGGGAAGCAACATATATCTTCAACAGCCCTTATGTATCATCCTGGTCCTATTATACCTGTTATCTGGGCAGCATATTCAGCATATTATGAATAGATGTGGTGGGAAGAATGTGATAATTTGTAGATTACATTAACAATATTATGGATTTTTTGAGTTTTTTCTTCATGCTATTGGATTAGAAAGAATTTTCTTCCTTGATGTAGACATGATTAAGAACAGAGAACAGAGTTGTTTTCAATTATATATATATATATATATATATATATATATATATATATATATATATATATATATAGGAAACTTTTGCAAATACTTACCTACATTTCCAAAGTTGCTACCATAAACATAAAAAAAAATGTGGCAAAAGGTCAATTAGTTAGACTGGCCAGAATGGTTTCATATACCACCGCCTTTATAAATGAATGTGATGCTGTTAGCAGTGTGTTTGTCAGGAGAGGTTACCCTGAAGCATTCCTTAAAATATTTTAAAAAAAGTTATATATAAAGGGATGCATGGAATTTACAAACCATTACTGGAAGGTAACAATCCAAAGAGGGTTGGAGTTAATTACATGTATTTGGCTATGGCTGTGTTACTTAACACAGTCAATAGAACTCTATGAAAAGTACTAAAGAGAAATTATTCATTACAACATACACTTTGGACAGTAATGAAGTTAACAATTATATGAAAAAGAATAAGGCTACTTTTTCATATGATAATAGGATATTTAATCTATTAGGTGATGGCCCAAATATAGTATACAAAAAGACAGATATTTCAATAAGAATGTAATGCATATGACGTTGTTCAGTTGTTGAATGTTCAAATGTGGCCATTGTGCCCAATGACCCTATATAATAACTATGAATAATATAGTATAAATGGTATATAAACTGAATTAAGGGGTTATTTTACATGTGATTCTTCTCAAGTTACCTATATAGCTACCTGCACAGAATGTGCAGCTTTTTATACAGGGAAAAACTAGTAGGAAGCTTAAAGAAAGGGTACATGAGCATCTTCTAGATATAAGGAAGATCAGCACCAAAAATGCTCTTGCTAGGCACATAATGGATCTGCTTTCCTACTCTTTTAAATGCAATGTCCTTGAGCAAGTAAAAAAAAAAAAAAGATCATAGGGCTTTTGTTACAGTTAAACACCTAAATAAGTGTGAATTAAAATGGCAGTTGAAGCTTAATGCTATGTAACACCCTCACATTGATGAGGCTTGGTCTATCAATTGTTTATTAAAACTGATACACTTGGAAGTTTAATAAAACAATAAAGTGAATTTTATATATACACACATACATTTTTTTATTTCTATTTTTTGTGATATTAGATTTCAAGTTTTTTAGAATAATATGAGTATACATGTGAGGTTTTATTATTACACACTATATTATTCAGTTTTCTTTGTATACAGAGAAGTAAATGTGGGAAGAAATATCCAGGGAATTGTTATGGCTAGGCTTCTACAGGCCCTAGGGCCGACAGTCTAGTTCCAACCTATGCACCTGTGAATCTATAGTTCATAATATTTGAATGTGTTTAATAGGCGGTGCAAGTATTTTGAGTACACATAGTGCACTGGCTTTTTAAATAATAACATTTTGATGGAATATTTTTATTGGTTGTCCTTAAGAATGGAGGGGTATTTAAAACCTTGTTTGAGTGTGGATTTTATTTTGATGAAGTTTCTGTATTAGAGGAGATGAAGGCAATTAATTATTAAACTTGGTTTTAAAATAGCCTGGTTACATCATTATTTGTGAACTGAAGTGGTTACCTGAACTAATTGCTTGGGTTTCGGACTATGAAGGAAGAGAAGTTTCTATGTCTCTTAAGTAGTTTCTATCAATTAAACCAACCATCCCATGCACATTTCCTCTATATCCAAATAATGCAGTTTAAAGAAACTACTTCTCTCCCTCACAGATTTATCAATTATATCTTATAATCATCTAATGGCAGTATGCTTTTACCTTTGATGAAAATGCAATTGGTATGAATATTTAAAGTGCTGAAACAAGTCTTGCATGTCAGCTAAATGAAACCAAATTATAGCTGCTATCAGAAGTTACTTATGATCCCTATAAGTCTTGCATGTAAATTAACAATGAAAACTTCCCAGTCAGTCCTTTCCCTTCTCCATCCTCTTGTTCACATCAGTTTTATAACCACATTAAAAGAAGAAAAATATAGAAAATGTCAACACTTTATAACATTTTTCAACAAATTCAAATACAATAAAACACTATATATTTTAAAATACTATTTCATTCAGCTTAACAGTCATTTTAGCATTCTACCTGCACTCCTCAATATTGGAAATTACCTCCGTGCCATTACCCCCACTTCCCAAAACTATCCAATCCAAGACAGAATCCATCTGATAAGAAATGACAGATAAATAACGAATACACAGAGAAACAGCTGTAACAAAGAGTGAAAGTCATTTCTAAAATCCACACAGCTTAACTGCTATCTGAAACTCTTATAATCTTGTTTTTAGGTGCACTGCATAGCCGGCCTTAGGCATAGGCCAACTAGGCGGCCGCCTAGGGCACCAGTCTAGCAGGGGCACTTTTTTAGCATTTAATTGATGTAGTTAGACCAGGATTGGGGCACCAGATAGTGTGGTGGGGGGCGCCATGGAGCCCTTTTGCCTAGGGCACCAGTTGACCTAAGGTCGCTGCTGGTGCACTGTAGGGATTAAAGATTAGTTTATAATCTGCTTAATTTATAAGCAATTCATATTACAGATGGCAGTGACTTCTGCAGAGCAGCTTGTGATGCTTTATTCAAACCACAGGGCTGCCAAATCTTCACTCACTTACAGAATATATTTCAGTCTCCTGAAAATACCATTATAATCCTCAGCAATGCAGAGCCACTCCTCCTCTTCCTCTCAGAAGATGCAGAGCAAAATACAGAAGAAATAGAGACACCTGCTAAAAGCTGCACATTACAATATTCTTGATCAGATACTTTTTTGCACTTACATTTAATTGCTACAATGGGAACTTCTGCTCTCTCCATTAGTCCAGAGCAATATATTATGAACACAATAAATTATGGGTAAGGGTCCTTGCTAGACATCTTCCTTCCCCTTACCAGAGTGCCATCATGTTTTATCATGGCAGATGCTTACTCCGACGGCCACTGTCAGAGACTCAAATATATGGAACTTATCTTAGTTGCCTCATAGCTCTTGGCTGACTGTCTGCCTGGCTTGTTCTCTAAAGTTCTAAATATCTCATGTTGAGCTCTAGCACAATCTTTGTGCCTTAGTTTAAGTATGTTTTTGTCATGTCTTACTTCTGATTTTCATTTTTTTTGCTGTCTAAGTCCCTTGCTCCTGTGTCTGAGCTATATCTACCTTTTCTGCACTTTCAAATTTATTTACAATCCACCCTTCTGTTGTCTCTTCATAGTGTAAGAGTGTAGAAATTAAAAGCTTGATTCAACAATCATTATGTAGACTAACTTCCCTATCAGAGTCCCACACAAATGACAGGGCAGACCATAGCACTCTCCCTTCTCATATGCTACAGAACTGAAAGAGCTGGGCTCTATTTTGCTAAAATAACTACTAGAAATGTTTTACTATGTCCACAGGTGTTCCAGGAATTTTGCACCCTTTTCTTAAAACTGCCTGATGAGCTATCCATTCTTAAGTATGGTAGCTTGGACAATAAAAAAATTGCATACTATGTCTTCTGCAAATGAGTGTTATTTTTTTCCACCTTATGAGCTTTATTAATTTGCAAGGCCAAGAAAGGGACATCTTTTAACAGCTCTATCATTTGCCATCATCACTTCAATCAACATCATCATCATCATCATAATTATCATCATCATCAACGTCATCATCGTCATCATCATCATCATCATCATCATCCTTTTTTCAATATTTTGTTTTTAAACTGGATCAGGATGTTGCATCAAACATCTCTCTCAAATCAGTGCATCTTACATTCCTACATTCTTCAACAGTTGTACCATACTGTCACAGTTCTTCTATCATTCAATACATCAGTCTCTTGGCTGGACATCCCTGTCTCATCTTGCCCTCTCCCTGTCTGTTACAGGTCTGATTTTCCAAAGCTTCTGCTTTTCTCCACTTGACAGAACCATTGCAATGTGTTACCCTTGATCCTCTATGTCACCAGAGCTCTTTTGGCTTCAGCAATGATGTCTCCATTTCTTCTTCTTCTGTCCCACATTGTGAATCTTGTTATTCAGCTCATGTATTTCATTTAAGTCACCGCAAGCATCCTTAGCATCTCTGCCTTCAATGCTAAGGTTTTTGTGCCATGGAGAAGCATAGCTCTCACAACTGTTTTGTACACCTTACTTTTCAGCTTATTCAACATGTTTCTTTCTTTTTTGCTTTTTTAAATGATTTATTTGGTTTTAAAACAATAAATAAGCAAATCAATTATAAAACAAACAAATAACTATTTACATAAATCCACAGCAGATCAATAAATCAAAGTTATACATATCAAAAACAATTAATACTTTTCAAGCAAGTCTTTAAGTTTAAGCCAACTATAACCACAATAGCTATACAACATTATTATCTTTCACACAGATTATCTCTAGATCTGGAGACAACAATAAATTAGTCTTCTGTTTATTCCTTGACCTCTCAAAGGACTTTGACACTGTCCCCCAATACCTTCTTCTAGCTACATTTCCTGTCCTCACTCCTCATTAATACAGTATGCTGACAACTCTACAATAATTTTCTCCTTTGACAATCTCTCTCACCTTCTCACCCTCACTCAAGAATCTCTCCTCTCAGTTGAAAAATGGCTCACTTCCAACCAGTTTCTTCTCAACCCTAAGAAAATTAAACTTATCCTCTTCCTCCCTAAATCTCTCAAGCACCTCAAAGCTACATTCACCAGTTCCTAGCTCAGCAACACAACTATAAGGGCTGAATCCCACAATAAACTACTAGGGATCATAATAAGCAACCAACTAAAATTTGATCTTCACATACAACACTGCATGAAAAAGATCCATCAAAAACTTGGCCTGGTCTATAGATCAAAACATTCCTCATAAATGAATCTAAACTTTCTCTTGCATAACCCTGTGTACTACCTGCCCTATTATATGCCACTGCAATTCTTACAAACCTACAAACTAATCTTTTTGACTAAGCTAGAACTCATAAAAAAAATTGCTACATTTGCTTCAAATCAACCCTATTGTTCACACCATTACCTATCTCTAAAAAAACCTTGAGTGGCTAGAATTGCACCAACTTCTTCTGCCTCAGCTATACCTTACTCACTCTATCCTAAACTGACTCAAGTCCTGTCCTGCTCTCTCTAATCTCATCTTTCCCTCTCTACACTCCTAATAGCATACTTCATAGCTCTGACCACCACCTCCTGGAGATTTACAAACCAAAAAAAAAAAAATTGATAAACCTCTCTACAATCACTCAGTTCCTTAGGCATAGAATAAACTGTTCCTATATGTAAGAATGATTGCTAACACTAGCTGTTTCAAGAAAACATGAAAAGATAACCTATCAAACTTTTGGACTTGCTCTTGCACTGACCCAAACTAAGCTACCTCTCCCTCTGCTGCAACTAAACCCTCCTTCCTCTTAGTCTTTTTTCTCCATGTTACCCTACTTTATTTTAATCCTGCACTTGTTTCAGAAAATAGGCCATACTACATTGTCTCTGACACTGATGTGAGATTATTTTTTATACTGATCTTACTGCATGCCATATATCTGTAAGTAATTGCATTGTGTTTAAGTATAGAATTTAATTGTATGTGTTTAATGTCATACTTTATACTTTATAAATTTTATACTGATTTTACTTCATGCTACTTATCTGTAAGTAATTGTATTGTGTTTAAGTATAGGATGTAATTGTATGTGATTTATGTTATACTTCATTTTATATCATATATGTATCTATTGGAGCTTTTGTTCTTGGGCCTCCACTGAAAAAAGAGTACCTGCCGAGATGGACTAACCTGGTCAAGAAATGTCAAAATAAGTAAATCACTAAAATTATATGAATGTGTAATATTAAAAGTTCTCGTCTTTATAGTATGCAATTCACTACTGCAAACAATTTTTGCCATAGTATCCAACACTAGAGGGAGTAATTTTACTTTTCCAATTTTTAGTGATTACTTTCTGGCTATAGTAAGAATAGATAATAGAAGAGGCACATGAGTTTTTTTTAATTATCTTAGGAACTGGAGCATTAAATAAAACTAAAGATTTAGAAATATTACATCTATCTTACCGTAGAACTTGAATAAATGTATTACTTTCTTTCAAAAAGGGGAATGGCTTCATGTTCCTATACCATATGTGTCCTATCAGCTATTATTTCAGAATCACATCTCCAGCATTTAAGTCTGTTTGATTTATACATAATTGTAATGTTGTTTGGATTGACAAAAGCTTATGTAAAAATTTCCAAGTAAAAATCTTCCAATATAATGAAGATGTAGTTTTATCTGTAGATTTTAATATTATTATCTTGTATTCTTCAGAGAATTCTTCATTATTAATTTTTGAAGAGTAGTTCCAGTAGGAGTTGTCTAAATATGTGAAATCTATCTTAAGATTTGTATAAATTTGTGACAAATGCGATTCATTTTCATTATATTGCTACTGATATTTATCAAGAATTCCAATAACTTGGGGGACAATTTATTATCTAGGTTAAATATCTTATTAATCTCTGTTTACAAAATCTCTAAATATTTGTAAAATTAACCAGTTCTCAGAATCTTGATTGCATTTGGACCTTATTTTTAACAGCATATGTATCAGTACAATTTAAGAATTGATGTCAATAAATTAAGTTACTTTGTTGTTTCGATACTAGAATTTTGTTGATGCTATAACTTTCTAAGCAGTCATTTGTATATGCAATTGGAAACATAGAAAATAGTAAGTCTTTAAAACAATAGTTAGAATATGTAAACTTTTGGAAAAATGAAATAATGTTATTTAAATATGAAATTTGAGAAGAGGGTATAATTCCATTTACACAAGAATGTTTTAAAAAACAGAGAACAACTGTTAGGGACTGTTTGTGTATGACCGGTTGCGATATTGTTTACTAATAATATTTCTTGATGCATTTGTTTCCATTTTGAATTATAAGATGAATTTATCCACAACACTATAACTTTTACAATTGTTGAAGTAGCATGCAAACGAATATCAGGAAATCCTATTCCACCATTATCCCTACCTCTTCTGTGCCAATCAGAGGAAACTCTTGGTTTATTAGGATGCCAAAATAATTAAGTATAATATTATTTATCTTACTCATCAATTATATGGTAGAGGAAGCACTAAAGATTGTAAGACAATATTTTAGGGAGAATTTCCATCTTATTAAGAATTAATCATTCTTTCACTGTAACGAAAAATTTATTCCAATTTGTGACTAAATTTAAAAGTTTTTCCATAACCTGTTGAAAATTTGTTTGTATCATTTCTTTACTACTAGCCACAATGGTTATACCCTTTGATTGCTATTTCAGTTGAAGTTAGAATATTATTTGTATGTTTTTTTTTATTTTTTATTAATTAATAATGTACTTGTTTTATTATAAATAAATAACTTTGAGATTTCTTGAAACTGACTCATAAAACTAATTACATGTTCTAATGTATTCTCTATATTTTCTATTGTTAGTAAAGTACCTTCAGCAAAAAAATTGAATCTTTAGTTTGAAATCTTTTTTTATTATTTTTATGCCATTAAAGCTCTTATTGGATCTAATACTATTAGCAAAGTGTATTGTATATAATGCAAAAAGTAAATGTGATAATGGGCAGCCTTTTGTTGTGCTTTTTGTAATTTGAAAACAATTAGAAAGAAAATAACCTATTTTAACATAAGCACAAGAGTTACTCTATAACTTAGAAATTAATGCAATTACCTCAGGTGAGAAATTACATACTTTAAGTGTTTCTTACAGGTATGACTAATTAACTGATTCAAAAGCCTTATCCAAATCAAGAATAATGATAGAAAGTTCTTTCTTATTTTTATTTGTGTAGTTTATTAATGTATGCAGCTTGGTCATTGTTAATTAGTTTAGGTATAAGTAGATTAATTCTGTTAGCTAAAACGGACATGAACATGTTATAGTCCATATTTAAAAGTGAAATGGGTCTGTATGATGAGCGCTTTGTAGGATCGCTATCTTGTTTTAAAATAGGTGATATAAGGGAATATCTCCATGATGGAGGAGCTTCAGCAGTTGTTTTTATTTCTCTGTAGACCTACTCTAATTTTTTAACTGCATCATCTGGTAGTATTTTGTATAGTTATGGCATAAGGCCATCTAAGCCCAGTGCCATATTATTTTTAACTTTTTTATTTAATCTTTTATTTCTGTTAAAGTGAATGGTCTATCAGGTTTTTTTTTATTTGCTCACTTGTTATTGTATTATTTATATTTCCCTTAGAAAAGTTTCTACTATATCATCATTTTCTAGGTTAATTGTATTATTATTTATAGAAAGTACAATAGCACACCTTCCAGGGCATACATAGTACTGCTTAAGTAGTAAAACAAATAAATGAAATCAGCAGCAAAGCAGTACTCCAACCATGCAGTCCATGAGTCCACCATGAAATAAAGTAAAATAAAATAGAATATCTATTTATTAAAAAACTGGTTTGTAATAAATATATATTCTATTTTTTTTTTACTTTATTTTATGGAGGACTCATTTCATGGATTACATGGTTTGTAATAAATAGATATTTTATTTTATTTTACTTTATTTCATGGTGGACTAATTTCAAGGACTGCATGGTTAGAGTACTGCTTTGTTCCTGATTTATTTTATTATTTGTATTATTATTTATATTTTCATGAAATATTTTAAAGCCCTCAAGAATACCCTTAATATCTGTTCTTCTTTCTTTTTCGTTTTTATATGTGCTATAATTTCTTTGATAAGATTTATTCATTTTATTTTGATCTAAGAGCAAGTTTATGCAAGCATAAAGGGTTTACTGACTATGCCTGAAGTTTAAAATTTTCAAGGTTTATCGAAATTGTATGGTTTAGAATTTCAACATACGTTGTAGTTAAATGTTTAAGCTCTGACTGACTGATAATGTAATTTGCTTTTAGATTTAACTTTAGTGTGCCTATTTTGGCCTGTAGTATATTCAATTATTTGTGCCATTCTCTTGTTTTACTAATACATATACCAGTTTGTAACTCTCCATTTAAGTAAGCCTTTAGTGAATCCCACAGGACAATGTCAGATATTTCACCAATCGTGTTTATTTCTAGGAAATTTTTGATCTTTTTAACATACCAATCCTTGAATCCTTTTATTTTAATAATGTACTCTGGTAATCTTCTGTGGTGTATTAAATTGTCAGTTTTTTAAAATAATATTAAAGATTGTAGCATTATGGTCTGATAATGGAAATGAAACTATTGAAACTTCCCTGATATATAATAAGAGATTGTTTGAGACAAAGATTTTATCAATATCTGTTTGCGTTCCATATCTATATGAATAATGGGTAAATTGAAGTGAGTTTGTTTTCCTTAGTTCATATATATCCTTTAAATTAATTAAGATTACACATTTTTAAGTGTTTGGCTGAATATGTGATTCTCAACTTTCTATCTGCAGTGGAATCTTTGTCTAATAAAATGCAATTAAAAATCACTAGCCATTATGACTTCAACTTTCATGTAATAGGCTATAGTGTCTAAGTGATTTTTTTGCATCTTTATCTCCATCCCCTGGCATCTTTAGCTCCAACCCCTGGCATCCAATAATAATTGCTAGTTTATCAGTGGGAGTGGTAAGCACTAGGTAAACTATCAACCACATAATGAGTGGTTTCTGGCACAGGAATTGTAGTTATTGGCCATTTGGTCAGTTCTGGCATCTCTCTGAACTTCCTCATTCCACATTTGCACTTGTTCCCCCTTCCTTTAACTAGTCTAGTCCAGATACAGATTTGCTGTATCCAGGACTATCTGTAAGCTCCTGAGCAACCCAAACCTTTCTGTGTTGGAGGGAAGCCTTCTAGCTTATCAGTGGGAGTGGTAAGCACTAGGTAACCTATCTACCACATAAGGAGTGGTTTCTGGCCCAGAAATTGTACTTATTGACCATTTGGGCAATTTTTCCATCTCTCTTCTCAACTTTCTGATTTAAAAGCCGCATTTACACTTGTTTCTTTCCTGTAACTAGTTTACATCAGATACAGATTCTTGGTTTTAGCACTTGAATTTGCTTATTCGTGCTCAGCACTTGTTCAGAACGTGTAAGCTCGAAATAAGCTACAAATTACTACAGCACTTAACCTTCCTCATTACCTAGAAGAAAACAGTTTTTGTACTTACTTTCCTCACTTGCTTAGAGAAAAACAGCTCTTGTACTCACTTTCCTCACTTGTCTAGAGGAAAATAGTTTTTTTATTCAGCCATGTCCAAGAGTCAGCTCCCATTGTTCTCTCCTGTCTATCTGATGAATCTGGGCATCTTGGAGCAATGTAGCAATTGCCTCATGTATACTGACAAACCTCTCCTCCTACCACTCAACACTACAAATTGTGAGAGATGCACTTATCTAGCCAAACTGGAGGTAAAGGTCTCTCCATCCAAGACTGAACTTGACAGTCAAGAGGAGAAGGCAAACACTTGCACCATACCACCCTCATCACATAGTCCCACTAAATCTACACCACCAAAATCCACATATAGAAATGCAAAAACATTTGCAGAGGTGCGCAAAAAAGCAGAAACGCAATCAACCTCCACCTCCCAACACTACGCAAATGACACATAGCCCACAGACTCAGTGTGCCACTCAACCACAGCCCATAAGGCAAAACAACATACCCAACACACTAGTCATAGGTGACTCTATAGTCATGCACACTGATGTCCCACTCACCAGGCTAAACAAGGAGAAGGTTACTTTCAGCTGCCTGTCAGGTGCCAGGATCTACCCCATAACCCATGCACTCAGGTCACTCCACAACAAGTACAAATATGACTCTGTCATTGTCCATGTTGGTGTTAATGACCTGAGATGTACCTCCCTGGACTACATGAAAAGAGACATGGAAGAGCTGTCTGATCTTGTAGCCCAGGTAGGTATGACCCTAGCCCTGAGTAGCATCCTGCCATTGCCCAGAATGATACCGCAGTACAAGAACAAAATGATTGACTTCAACAATTGGCTAAGCTTCTGGTGTCATTCTAAAGGAAGCCAGTATCTGTCTGCCTGGGACGGCATGGTCAACAGACCACGATGCTTTGCCAGAGATGGCCTGCACCTGTCACCCCTAGGACTCCGAATACTGGTTAAGGCTCTTGCCACCCCTACAGTGACTTTTTTAGGGAGGTTCAAGTGACAAATTCGCCACCATAACAGGAACAGGCAAACAAAATCTCAAAATACTTTCCCTCGAGGCACTCATTAAAATGGAGAACATCGATATCTGTGCAGTGACTGAGACCTGGTTCAAGGCTCCAGAGTGCACCCCTGCATTACCAGGCTATAACTCATACCACACTTTTCAGCCATCTAGCCTGGACTGGAGCACCAAAGGCAGAGGTGTGTCCATATTCATTAAGGATATCCACACCTCCACACTAGTTGCTCAGCATAATGCATCCGAGATTATCCAAGTGCAACTAACTCTGGGCAAAACTGCAATCCAAATTGTAGCTTGCTACAGATTCCCCCACCATGCCCCAGGATTCCCACTCCTCTTTTCTTGATATACTGGAAAATATTAATGGCCTGAGGAAGCCTACGGGTGAAAGCACTAGCCAAATAAAATTCTTATGGAAAGAAATACGTGTGTCCACCTTTATTATCCATAGCGAAGTAAAGACTGTCTGTGGACTGAGGTGGTTGACTTCTGTTACAGTGCCGAATGGCTTTGAGAAGATTTATGTATTCTACACAAGTTCGTGTGGCCAAATAAGAACTTTGATATACTCTTGTGACTGGACTGTTTATGCAAGGTACTGATATCTGCCTTTGTACCCTCCCAACATTTATATCATTACTATAGGTGTCTTTTACTTTAAAAATAACTGCTGAGTTCCTCCATAAAATGAGAATGCCTCTTCTTTTATCTCAAAAGCCAAGACCTGCTAAAACCAAATAATTTTTTAATGAAAGTTGATTTACATCTTTATTAAGTAAATGTGTTTCATGTAGAAATTCATGAAGAACATTCATGTTGATTCATCTTATAAAAAGTAATATTCAGCCCAGTTCATAAGTATTCAAATACTTCTTTAAATTAATAAGAATTCATTACCATGAAATACATTCATTTTCATTTGTCCTTCAGTTTTTTTTGTTTTACTATTTTTGTCTTTTATTAACCAACAATTTCTTGTTGCAATTCTATTCAAAGAAGTTGATAGATTCTCATCCATTTCTTCGGTTTATTCCCCCTAGGATTTTATTTTCTGTATTAAGTCCATTGCATCTTCCAATGTGTTAGAAATATTCTTTTCTTCTGGAATGTAAGCCTTATTTTTGCTGGAAGCAAGATTTGTGTTTTAATATTGTTTTTCTTTAATCTTTTAGCAAGTGGCACCTATGTTTTTCTCCTTGACGTCACTAATGTTGAATTGTCATTGTCAAAGCTTATAGTATTTTTTATTTTATTTTATCTAGATAATAAATAAATATAGCTTTTAAGACTAAATCCTTATCTTGGCTTGAGAAAAATCTTACTATCACTGACCTTGGTGAAGGTGGGGTTTTTTTGGGTCTATATCAGATCATTGAAATGGCTCATTATCGAATGCCGTAACATTGAACTGCAAAACCCGAACCCTAACAATATTGAAACCTCAAAACAGCAATTTTTTTCCCAGGGAAAACATTTGCTGTTCCGAGAAACACACACACACCACAAGCACACTAAAAATCATCAATCCACATACGTACATTTAAAAGTTACATCTAACCCTACACTACACTACTATCTATCCACTTACCTTAACCCAGACCCTAACCCTAAGGTCTGCCACTATCACACACTCACCTCATCCCTGCCCTAACCCTAACTCACTTAACCCGCCCCAACTCCAAATTCTCACTATCACACACTCACATCACCTGTAGCCTAACACTAACTCACTTAACCTGCCCCTAACCCCAAATTCTGTCACAATCGCACACTTACCTGACCCGCACCCTAACCCTAACTCACCCAACCCGCATCCTAACCCGAACGTCCACACAATCACACACTTACCTTAACCCAACCCATAACTTTCCACCGCATCACTGAAAATAGCGAAGCCACAACAATGACCAACCAAATTCTTTCCCTAGGAAAGTATTCAGTTTTGTGCAGCTTCATTGTTTTCAGCATTCGCGATATTGGCTTTGATATTAGATCATTCAAAATTCCGCCGTTTCGATGATCTAATATAGACATTTTTTTTAAGATGAGTTGGAATGTGATCTATGTACTCTTTCAATGCCAAATGAAAAAGGTGCAGGCAGGTTCAAAGTTTTAGGCAGCCAGGTATTAAGGAATTGAATCATACTACTCCCCTTTGTTTTCAGGAATCCCATAACTCCTGATGTTATTCCTTCTAGATCTGTTCTCTAAGTCTTCTATTTTTTCCCAGAATAAGTTGTTTTGTTTTAGAAAAAATTCAGTGTTATTCTTATTTTCAAGAAATGTTCCATCAAAATCAGATAGTTTGTCTCTTCTATACTCGAGGTTTGTGATGATTGCTGTTTAAGAGATCACTCAGCACTTCAACTTGTTTTTACATTTCTCTTTAAAAGGGTCCATTTTGCTTCCTAATTTATCTGTCTTTACAGAAAACTCATTGATGTTAGTATAGCCTGTATGACTTTTTTCATTGTACTGTCCTTTACACTTGCCTTAGAGTGGCTCACTCTGAGACAATTAGTTCTTTCTAGTTTTCTTAACAGGAAAAAATGAATTAAAAGGTCTTAAACATGTTATTTTTGTAGGAAATCTTTCAGCAGATGTTCAACTATAAATCCATCAGGTTTTGAAACATTGTCTTTGAGATTTTAAATACAAATCCTATCAGAGATTTTTGAATGAAGCAGAACTATAATGCAGTGCTGTTGACTGGTCACCATCTTGTCTACTTTTTGACATTTTTCTGTTATACATTGCCCCTGAATGTTTTTTTTTCAGCTAGCTGCAGCACCACTGAGTCTAGCTTTGATCTCACCATTCAAATTTCTCTTCTCCTTAATCATCCCTCATTTACTTAAAGTTGCTCATCTGTTCATCTATTGTTCATTATTTCTCAGTTTTCAGCTTCTTCTTATTTCCCATTTGCTGACATATCGCTTGCCTTAAAAACTAAAGAACCACGATTACCAACTAAGAAAAACAATGTTGGAGGGACACCAGCCACAGTAATCCACACTTTATTCACAGTTAAGCACTTTCATCTCTAAATTACTAGAGACTTCTTCAGAACTGTTCCACCAAAAACAACCCAGCACTTAAAAACCATTTAAACAAATTGATATAAAAAAAAACAATTAAAAATTGTAATTAACAGGCCATAATTGGTTGCTTATTAATCCCTTCCTATACATAAATACAGTAAATATTAAAACACCATATTATTTACAACCCCACTAACTTTTTCAAGACATTTTAAACACTTTGCCATGTAGACCACATTTTTTGTTTGACAATTATAATGCCTATTGATGAATATATGATAATCATTTAACTTGAACATCTCCCCTGTAGTTATCACATAGGGACATTGGTGACACTATCCACACATATAATTACCCTGGTTGGAGTATATAAATGAGACAATTGAATTTTTTAATTTCAACCATGGGTATAGCCATGAAAAAATTACATACTTGGATGTGGATTTAAAGGTAGACAAGGAAAACAAAAAATTGTTATCTAAGATATATAAAAAGCCAACTTCTTCAAATTCATATTTGTATTGTGCTAGTTGGCACTCCTCTCACCAAAAAAGATCAATACTAAAAGGGCAGTTAATATGAGCAGCAAAGATGGTGACATATGAGAATGAGTTTTTAGAAGAAATAAATATAATTTTGGATATGTTTGAAAGGAGAGTTTACCTAATGTGGTTAAATAATATAAGGGAGGAAGTGCTGCAAAAAAGACAAGAGGGGATTTAATAACCCATTTTTGGGTTTGGAACACAGTAGTAGAAAGTTACCTATAGATAATCGGGAAAAAGATGGCAAAGGCCTGAGTTTTATTTTGACATATAACAAAGATTCTGCTAGGATATGTCAGATTGTAGAAAAATAATTGGAATATATTGTGCATGGATAAAAATGTGGCTCAAAAATTGGGGGAGGAACCCAAATTTGTGTTTAGAAGGGACCAGTCCTTTAAGGACATTTTAGAGTCTGGTAGTAGGACTAAGGTATGAGTTATAAAAAGAAACAGGGGTAATTATAAGTATGGAATATGTCACCAATGCCCCTATGTGATAAATATTGGGGAGAAGTTAAAGTTAAAGGGCTATAATATATTCATCAATGGGCATTATAATTGTCAAACAAAAAATGTGGTCTACATGGCAAAGTGTTTAAAATGTCTTGCATTTTATAGTGGAAAGACTTGTAGACATTTTAAAGAGAGAATGTATGAACATATACAGCATATCAAAAATGGGAAAACAACCAATGCTTTACATAGGCACGTGGAATCATATAATGAGCATATCTTTGCTTTCCTAGTTACACGACAAAATCTTTAATGATTTACAGAGTAGGATGGTATCTGAACATTTGGATATATGTGAATTAAAATGGCAGCTATGATTAAAGGCCACAAAGTACCCAGGTATTAATGAAAATGTCAGTATCAACTGCATGTTAAAAATGAAAAATTTGGTGAGGTTGTAAATAATATGGTGTTTTAAAATTCATTGTATATATGTATAGGAAGGGTTTAATAAGCAGTCAGTTATGGCCAGTCGATTAAAGTTTTATTTGTTTTTATTGATCTCAATTTGTTTAAATGGTATTTAAGAGCTGGGTTCCTTTTGGTGGAACAGTTCTAAAAAAGTCCCTAGTAATTTTGGGATGAATGCGCTTAACTGTGAATAAAGTGTGGATTACTGTGGCTGGTGTCCTTCTGACTTTGTTTTTATTACCCTTGCCTTGTCTGCTCTCAGTTTAATCCTCTCCTCCTTTACTTTAACATTTCAGTTCTCTTTCATTTGTTGCTTGATGTACCACAGTGTATGCATGCAGCATCTTTATTGATCTTTCCCTGCACAACCACCATGACCAGAAGTGGATTCAGAGCTGAATCCTGATACACAAACTCTAACATAGAACCCATTCATGAGGACAAACACAGAATGTGCTTGTATTATTGCATCCTTGCATACTGTCTGCTCTAGTTTTACCAATGTTCCTGGGATTCAAATCATCGCACTATTGCCCAAATCAATTTTATTGTTATATTGTCATATTCTTTCTCTGTCTCTCCACAGCTGCCTAGTTGGACTATTCATTCATCTTCAGCTCTTTCTCTACTAGCCTGTTTGCAGCCTGATCTGAATTTGAATAGCTTATATTTCACCTTACTTTCTAATACTCTTTCTGTTTATTTAATGCTCCTTGCTAGCATTTTTTGTGCAGCTTGACGGGAATATGATGTCACAGTACTGCTGGAAGTTGGAACCGCCCTTTTTATTATAGAGCATTGGTACTAGAATACTTATCCTCTAGTTGTCTGTGATACATCTCTCTCTTTCACACAGTATCAAGTACAATCAGGAGCCATTTCTCCCCTAATGCAAATATCTTGCTTATAGCAACTGTGACTTCATCCAAGCCTTCCATTTTCCCTAACTTAAATTTCCTTTGTGAAGTTCATAATTCTGATATTAACTTTCCTTCTTTCTTCATAGGTCATACATGTGGCAGTTCAATTCTATTTTTTTTACATTCAAAAGCTGATTCTAGCTGTCTTTTTTGTGTTCTGGACTGGTGACCACGTTCTTGCCGATGTTCTTTATTAATGATGTTTGACAATTATAATCTTTGCCTTTCTGTTGATGTCTTATAGTCAGGTAAAAGTTCTGTCATCTGCTGAATCACTTTTTAAAAGCTCATAGATGTTTGTTTGTTGCAATTGTGACTGCTCTCTTAGCCTCTTTTTTAACCAACCAGTATTCCTGCACAGCCCACTCTGAGTTTTTATCACTATTCTACCTGCATTGCTACTTTCTTTTGATAACTTTTTGGATTTATGCATTTAAAGTATTGGAGTCCAGCCCTAGATTAATTGTTTTTCATACCCACATACTGAGCAAATTTCAAGATCTTCTGGTCTCCTCCAGAAATTCTCAGTTATGCTTCTCAATTTCTGGATTTCGATTTCTTACTATTTAATTGTATTTTTCAGTTCAGAGTTTTGGTAGTACATTTCTGAGATCACATTTATGCCATTCATCTTCCCTGATGCCTACAACTGCCTACTATATGTCTTTCACATGCAAATTAGGAGTTTCCAGCTTAATTAATATCTATACAGTTTTCTTTTAACTTTCTGGATTTGTCCACAACTTCAGAAATCCTAAAGTAGAGACTTTCTATATTTACTGATGTTTCTAGTTGCATATAAACTCTCCTGCAAATGGTAAACATTACCCATTACTTGTGTATCCAAAAAGCAATACTCAAAGTTGGAAACAAAGAAAGTATCACCAAAATTAATCTTTATTCACCACAAGTAAGCGCTTTCGTCTGGTGAGCATCACCAGACTTCTTCAGACAAAGTAAACCATACAACATTGAAGTTATATACCCATCAAAATAGAACCAATTAATCAATTTAAAAGAACACATTGCAATCAATTACATGTTTTAAATGATTAATTGTTTTAAACAGACACAGCTCTAAAAAGAAAGAAAACTTCTCTAATAGACTAGGAAACAACATGTAACTACATTCCATTCAGTCATATTCAAAATGTATAGAAGACAGCAACATGTAAAAACAAGTTAAAAAATATATAATAGGTCCATAGGTTCATAGGTTGGTACTAGGCTATCAGCCCTAGGGTCTATAGAAGCCTTGCCATAACAATTCCCTGGCTATTTCTTCCCACACTATTTACTTCTCTGGACCCATGTCTAGCAGGGCGACTGACGTGATCCCTGGGGTGAATTTCCTTTCTCCCATCCAATCGTCAAGGTTCCTTTTGAAGAGGGCCAAAGAGGCACTCTGCTTAACATGTATGGGCAATCTATTCCAGAGTCTGGGGAGTCTCTGGCTCAGGACCTATCCCTCCAGCATGTTTTGTTTATTGTGATGACAAGGTTTAGATCCCTGGAGTGTGTGGCTCTGAGGGATTGGGATTTCTTTAAGTGTAGCATGTCCAACAGCTCTGGGTTGACATGGTCTTGTATGTTAAGCAGAGATCGCCTCTGAGTAGACGATATGCAACAGAGTATAGCTGGAGTTTTTTAAGGCGGTCAGCTTAGGGCATCTGCTTTAGGCCTGTGATTCTTTTAGTGAGGAATTTCTGCATATAAAAAAACTTTCTAAAAATACATAATTATTTCAGAAAAATACATTAAATATATCCACATTAATATATATATATATATATATATATACTAAAACCTAATAAAAATATTATTAGAGAAGTTTTCTTTCTTTTTATGGCTGTGTCTGTTTAAAACAATTAAATGTTTAAAACATTTAATTGATTGCAATGTGTTCTTTTAAATTGATTAATTGATTCTATTTCGGTGGGTATATAACTTCAATGTTGTATGGTTTACTTTGTCTGAGGAAGTCTGGTGATGATCACCAGATGAAAGTGCTTACTTGTGGTGAATAAAGATTTGTTTTGGTGCTACTTTCTTGGTTTCCAGCTTTGAGTGCTGCTTTTTGGATTGTTTGGTTGGTCATATTATTTGTTTTTCCTGTGTTTTACTACACCATGGCTGAAGGAAACCTTGGGGTCACCTATGAGGAATTTGTGCAGCTTAGAGACTCTGTTCAGTCTCTAACAGCCCTTGTACAGCAACTTTTACCTAAAACAACTGTGGAGAAAGACTGTTCAGGTTCACAAACTAATTTTAATACAATGCCTTTTGCTCTGAGGGAAGGAGGTGGAACTAATAATTTTGGCTTACAGGGCTCTGAGCAATTTCCAGCCCTCCCTTCATGGACTGCAAGTACTGTTCGAGTTAATAATAATAGTAATGTTAACGTTGGTTTTCCTGGAATGCTCGATTCCTGGCTTGGTAGGAATGTACCACCACTCCGGGTCGGTGCAGGGGTGTCTGATGTTATGGATACCAAACTAACTATGTTTAAAAATAAATTAATCGACTATAAAAAAATTGCAACAGGATAACTCATATTTTAATGAGTGTCTTAAGGCTCGCCAAGTCCCAAAAGGACTTCGGACATGGACATTTTCAACAAGTTTAGTTCAACATTCCCTTTTTTATCAGGAACTGTTGGCCATTTTCGATTGGCATGGTTGCGAGCTCATGGTGAAACATAACACTTGTTTGGAGAACTTGCTTGGTGAAATTCGTGCTTTGGATGAGGAAATACATATGGTGGGCTTGTATGAAAGCAGCTGACACCAATATGATGTAATTTTCAAGCAAGTCGATGGTGTGGTAGCAGTTATTGCTAACCGTAAAGCAAAAAAGTTGGAAAGTGATCACAAAGCTTACCATGCAGGTAAGGCTTACCTTGCAACACCAGCCATTTTTGGAAACTGTATAGAACATCAAAGACAGCCCATAGACCTGGGAGAACATGGAACAACTGATTCTGAAGGGGAGGTTGCCCCTTTAGATGTATCAGGGCTGCGGAGGTTGGAAAGGCTCAGGAACAGGAGGCCTCAACAGTGGAACCCCTATCCACAGGGAAATGGGTGGAATCAACAAGGACAGAGGAACAGTCCAATTTACAACAACAGGAGACAACCGAGGTGACTGTTTTAAGATAATTAAACATTATTTTTAATTCATCTAGTGACTTTGAAATTTATAAGCACTCTGGTTTCTCCTTTACTTCTCAACATGGAGATTTATTCAGTAAAGGATACAATTTTGTACCTAGCAAACCATGTAATCTTGGAGAGCTAATTAGTGACCTAAAATGAATATTAAGAACTTGAATTTAAAATAGTTGCATAGAAATGATAATCATGTTTATAACAGTAACAATGACTGTAGAATACCAAGCACCTATAACCCTGATCCACATCAATAATTTAAATCTTATGAAGCAGCATGTGAGATGGATTTTCACCATTATTTGCATAATTTTAGAACAGATAATAATACAAGCAATTTATCTGCTTTTGAAATAACATTATTGTCTGAACTTAGGAGTAAAATTGATCTTAGGTTTATGCAACCAGATAAGGGGGTGGTGATTTTCCAAAAGGAAGACTATATTCAAAATATGCTCAAACTTTTATATAGTAGTGCTTACATTGAGGCCTCTATCATTGAGGTCAATATTGCTTACAATAGGATTGACTGGGAACTTTTTGATATGGTTACCCAGGGCTAGATGGGTCTATGTTAGATAATCAAATGCTTAAATTTTCAAATCTCTAAAGGCAACCTTTAGAGATCAAACATTGAAATGTTCGAATAGTAATAAAAAAAATAGAAAAAGAAAAGGGCTTAGGCAGGGGGGCAAGCCCCCTGCACCCCTCACACCCCCGCTACTTAAATATACCAACTCCGAGATCGCACTTCAGTGCACTACAGTGCAGAAATGGAAAATTTCCCATTCCCTTCATTGTAGCATGATCTCAAAGTTGGTATATTTAAGTAGCGGGGGTGGGGAGATACAGCCCTCCATGTGGGGGTTGCAGGGGGGCTTGCCCCCTTGCTTACACCCTTTATTTATTTATTTTTAATTTTTATTAAAATTTGAACACTTAAATATTCGATTTTTAAGCATTTGAATATCTAACACAGACCCAACCAAATTGGCATTGATGAATACAATTATATGACTGTTGAAACCCCTAAAATTCCAGTCATATTTGGAGTTCCAAAAATCCACAAGGACCCGACTAACCCCCCCCCCCCCTTTGGCCCATAGTTGATTCAGGGTGGTCAAAAAACAGTTATATAGCCAGGTTCCTGAACAGCAGACTGAAAAATATGGTTCTAAACCTCCCACATTTATGCCGTGACTCCTGGCAGTTTTTGGGGAAATGTAACAATCTTGTCCCTTATGTGGTGGGGGGTGTTTTTATCACCATTGATATAAAGGATCTTTTCAGCTGCATACCACATAGTACGGGGTTGAATTGGTTCTCTAATTTTTTATATACCGATTTGGGTATTGAACAGAGCCATATCAACACTTATACTCAGCTTATGGAAATAGTTTTAAAAACAATTTTATATATTTTGAGTGCCACCACTTTAAACAACTTGAAGGTGTAGCAATGGGGGCGACTTGCAGCCCACTTTTTGCTAACATAGTGATGGCCTAGGTGGCGAAACATTTCTTTTTTTGTTCCCCTTTTTTTAAACACATTCTCTTGTACCCGAGTTACCTTGATGACCTGTTTGTGGCATGGACAGGACCCTGAGAAGATATTCCTGTATTTATAGACTATCTCAACCAAAGTACAAATGTTCTTAAGTTTTCTTATATGATGGAAGAAGTAAAGATTTCCTATTTGGATGTACTGATCACTAAAATAAGTGATGGCTACATTAAGTCAACAATTTTTAGGAAGCCCACCTATTCAAACAGCATTCTTCATTATTCTAGCAATCATCCTAGGCATGTTAAGCGGGGGATTATCAAGGGTTAGTTTGTTAGAGCTGCCCGGATGGTCTCCCAGTTCAATGATTTTTTGGAAGAATGTGAATTTATGAGTAACATGTTTCTTGACAGGGGATGCCCTATTAGTTTAATATACAATATAAAACAGGAGGTTATTAATAAATGAAGTCATGGTTTATATATCCCAATACTGGGAAGTCCTGCTATGTCTACAAATGGGCAACCTTTATTACCCCTTAGGACTAATAATCCTGGTATAAATGATGGGGATGATATAGTTATAAATGGTGAATGTTCAATAGGTACTGGAAATTCTCAGGAGATTATATGTCTTTTTGTCAGTACATATTCCAGTGATAGCTTTCTTGTGCAAGATATTGTTAAGAAAAATTGGGTTATTCTTATGCAGGAACAGGCTATGTTGGACACCTTTAGAGATCATCCCAATTTTGTATTTCAGAAAGGTATGAATTTTAAGAGTTTACTAGAAAAGCCCTAGTCATTGAGGCTAATGGGAGCATGGCACCTTGTGGCATGCGCTACCAATGTAAGCCTATTTTGAGAACATCTAGCATTAGAATTGGTGGTAAAAAAATTGTGGTAAAGGGAAAATATAACTCCCAAACTTATGCAGTAGTTTATGTCACAGTTTGTTGCCAGTGTCCAGCTTTTTTATATTGGGAAGACCCAACGCAAGCTTGTATTTATGAACATCTTTATGAAATTCAACAGCAGGATGCAAAAAATGCATTATATAGACATTTAAGGATGTTTCCTGAGCATAATTTTAATTTTTTAACAATTCAACAAGTGAAGTGTGAAGCTAGGGGGGACCATGGAAATTGCATCTTGAACAGAAGGAAGTCAGGTGACAAGTATTTTTAAATGCTTATTCCCCACCAGGACTTAATGATGTAACATCCATTTCTAGTAGGCTTAAATTAAAAGTCTTTGATAGATGAAAGCAAGCAATTATTTATTAAATGTATATAATAAGGTTTTAGTATATATATTAATGTGGATATATTTAATGTATTTTTTCTGAAATAATTATGCATTTTAAGAAAGTTTTTTATTCATTATATATATTTTAACTTGCTCTTACATGTTGCTGTCTTCTATACATTTTGAATATGACTGAATGGAATATATTTACCTGTTTTCGAGTCTATTAGAGAAGTTTTCTGTGTCTCTTTAAAACAATTAATCTTTTAAAACATTTAATTGATTGCAATGTGATCTTTTAAATTGATTAATTTATTCAATTTTGGTGGGTATATAACTTCAATGTTGTATGGTTTACTTTAACTGAAGAAGTCTGGTGATGCTCACTAGACAAAAGTGCTTACTTGTGGTGAATAAAGATTTGTTTTGGTGCTACTTTCTTGGTTTCCAGCTTTGAGTGTTGCTTTTTGGACTGTTTGGTTTGTTGTATTATTTGTTTTTCCTGTGCATTATTTGTGTGTGTAGACTAAAGTAAATGATTAAGGTTTGCATCAGTGTTCAGACTCTGGATTTCCCTACCATGTACAATGTTATTTTGTTGTAAGTCATCAATGTGTGTGTGTGTGTGTGTGTGTGTGTGTGTGTGTGTGTGTGTGTGTGTGTGTGTGTGTGTGTGTGTGTGTGTGCATGTGTGTGCATGTGTGTGTGTGTGTGTGTGTGTGTGTGTGTGTGGGTCTGTATACATATGTGTGTGTCTGTGTGTGTGTGTGTGTGTGTGTGTGTGTGTGTGTGTGTGTGTGTGTGTATATATATATATATATATATATATATATATATATATATATATATATGAATATTGTGTCCTGCTCCCTAAAACAGCTTAAGCCTCCTACAGCAAGACTGTGTTGTATAAACAACAGCATAGTACAGCACAGAGGTATATAGCAATGAGTTAAGAAGATACATCAAGGAAGTACTTCTGTCTTTACCTGCACATTGTTTTACTTTGATAATACAACCACCAGATAGTCCCGCATTGGTTAGTTTCATGTTGCCAAATGTAAGTATTTTGAATCCCAGTTTAAAAAAACTAAAACTAAAATAAAATAAAACTAAATACATAAAAAACATAAATAAAGTTGCAGCAATAACACCCTTGCAAGCATGACATCCCTGCTTTTAATATTAATTTATGAGAACAGACAACATTGGTGCCAGAGATAAGGTTCCCTTTCTTATTATGGTTTGATTTCAGATTTATTTTAATAAAGTAGCCAAGGTCAGGAGTTGACAAAGAACTTACCCACTCTTTTCATGGCAAATGCTGTACAAGACTTTACTTACCAGTTTTTCAACCTTTAGATGAGACGTTAAACCTAGATCCCATCTGCTTCAGTTGGTGATAGCTCAGGTGAATGCAAAATTTTACATGGCACCTATCAAGAACAGTAGGGGGTCCTTTATTTAATTAAAATAATAGTTATTTACATTACATATATACTTATCTACAACATGTACAATATTTACAAAATTTGCAAATACAACAAATAAACATCTACTTTCTTTCTATTAAAAGTCATACTCATTTTACATTAGGAGACCCCATTCTACTTTCTTAAGCCAAAATCTTATTTTTATAACATTTTTGCTAAATACCATTTTTCATTAAACATGATTTTCTTCACTCTTTGATTACATATTGGCCATATTATACTAACCATTTTTAAATCAATCCTATAACATAAATTTTAGATCTGTCCTTAAAATACTCATATTCAATCCTATCCATATTATTTTCATCTGTAAAATCTTCTAAATATTTTAAATCAATTAACTTTTTCCATAATAGTTTAATCCTTTTACATCCTGATAAACATGTTCCTTAAATTCAAATTAATTACAATATAGACAATTTCTATTTCTACTTTTGTAAGGCATATTTACTTTCACTGGTAGTTTTTCTATTATTAGTTTCCATAAAAGGTCCTGACACTCCAAAATATTTCTACTTCTTACCTTTCATGCTTTAACTGGAATCCTTTTCTTCTTTGCACATTTATTTCAATGGATATATGTGAAGATATTTACCCATACTATTATCAAACCATAGTTTTATCTCATTTTCAATCTCATTTTTTTTTTATTTTTCAAAGCAAAATTTTATATTGATAATTATTTATTTCATCATGACAGCATCTCTTTTTTTAAGGTTCAAAAAATATGACCATTCTATTTTATGCATAAATTTTAAAATTCTTGTAGATAAGAATAATTCTCCTTTAAACCTTTTTAATATGTCATACAAGTGTAAAGAAGCTTTATACACTACTGGATTTATCAAACCCAAACCACATTCTTCCCTTTTTGCATACAAATTACCCAGTTTTTCTGAGTTAAGTCTTGATCTCCAAATAAATGTGAAGATAATACTATAAACATCCTTCTCATATATTAGTGAGATACTGAACATACTTGCTAAATATGCAAATCTCACAAGTAAAATTGTGGTCTATATTATAAAGTTTAAACTTTAGATAATCGAATACCTACAGGTCAACACCTAAACAGCGAAAGTTGCAAACATCGAACCGCCAGTTCCGCAAATTTTTTTCGTAGTGAAAGCATGTGCTTGGCTGGAGAAAAAAAAATTCAAACCCTAATCGAGTGGGGGCTTAGCCCCCCCCCACACCTCCCCAACTAAATATGCTAACTCGAGATTGCAGATTCCTGATAATGGTCATGGAAATTCTTTCCCTACGAAAGAATTTGCATGGAAGTTTGATATTTACAGATTTCACCGTTTAGGTGTCGATCTTTAGGTATTTGATTACTTAAGTTTCGATCACCTAATATAGACCCTACCCAAAATGTTGAATTTTTAATTTTGAAACAGCCACCAATGTGAAAATGAATATATCGACATCAATAGTTTGATGTATTTGACATAGCAGGGGATGATATCACTCACCTCCTGCTATGCACATTAACATACCATTATACTCTACAGTCAACATTACATTAATTCTACTATTTTGCAAGGGGTTTAAGCCCCCTGCATCCTCCACATCTCCAGCACATTAAATATACCAACTCCGAGATTGGGCTACAGTGAAGAAATGGGCTAATTTCCTGTTCCTCACTGAACCGCGATCTTCCTGCACAATGGCGAACCCAAATACTTGAGCTACACTACCTGTTCACTGTAGTGCAGTCGATACATTTTTGTTTGACATTCTGCCAACTTGAAAACTGCCATTCGACCACATGCCAGTCGACCGATGTAGTTTCAAAGTTTTCAATTTAAACCTATATATATATATATATATATATATATATATATAGTTCCCTATCAGAAGCCTGACACACTATAAGCCTGAAAATCAAAATCCTGAAACCAAAAGCCTGAAAATTCAAAATCCCGAAAACCCAAAATCCTGAAACTCAAAATCCTGAAAACACAAAATGGACATACTGACGTCATTGTGGCTTTGCTATTGTTAGCCCTGTGGTGTTAGGTCATGCGTTGGGTTCAGGTAAGTGTCTTGTTGGTTTTATGTTAGGGTTAGGGCGGTTTAAGTGAGTTAGGGTTAGGGCGCAGGTTAGGCATGTATGCAATAGTGACAAATATTGGGGTTAGGGGCGGTTTAAGTGAGTTAGGGTTAGGGCGCGGGTCAGGTGAGTGTGCGATAGTGACGGACCTTAGGGTTAGGGTTAGGGTCAAGGTCAGTTGGTAGATATTAGTGTCTTTATAGTGACATATTAGCATTATTTGTGTTTTCAGGATTTTGAGTTTCAGGATTTTGGGTTTTCGGGATTTTGAATTTTCAGGCATTTGGTTTCAGGATTTTGATTTTCAGGCTTATAGTGTTTCAGGCTTCTGATGGGGAACCATATATATATATATGTGTGTGTGTGTGTGTGTGTGTGTGTGTGTGTGTGTGTGTGTGTGTGTGTGTGTGTGTGTGTGTGTGTTTGTGTGTGTGTGTGTATATTTCTAAATGATAATCTAAGTGACTTCCAAAAAAAAAATCACGTACTTTTCATAGCCTCTAATTTTTCTTCTCATATCAGTCTCATGTTTTCCTATTTTCCAAAGCTTAGTCCAAGCACATTTATATTTGTCATATTAAATTAATACCTCCTGTCATAAATTCATAATCTAATCCTTGACTCTTCTCTTTATTTATATTTATCACTTGTATAAATTCCAGTAAATAATTTAACAATTTGCTCATTCTCTTTCCATTATTGTAACAATATCATCTGCAAATGTTAATATAATCTGACTATCACTTTATTACATGTATAGCTCATATTACCATTTTCTCTATTAACATGTTTAGAAATCACATTCATCACTAACATGAAAATTATACTACTCAATGGACTTCTTTGCCTTATAACCTTTTCAAGAACAGTTTCTTCACTCAACCAACCATTTACTAATACCTTCACTATATTTAACTTATATGCTGAAGTTCAAACATTTTTTATCTTATTGCTTACATTATAAACAACAAATATTCTCCATAATACATTGTGTTGAATTGAATCAAAAGTTTTACTTAAGTCGCCTACCATTCATTTTGCATAACTTTTCTATATAAAACATCATCTACTAATTCAAAATAAATCAAAAGGAAGAAACTGATTTAGCAGTTAAAATTGAATGCCTTAGTTCCACCAGGTTTAAATAATTTTGTTTCTATTAAGAGTATCTTGAAATTAAAAGCGTTAGTTAGATAGATTTATGTTTATTTTTACTGTATATTTATTAAAATATACAAATGAACTGTCACATGTAATTTTTGGAAATATATGTAGAGATTTTTATTATTTATTTTTTGATATATGGTTTGTTTTTTATTTTGATAGGAGTTTGGCACTTTAAAATGAGGTCTGGGTTCTTCTAAAGGAAATTATATCATGATTAGTTACGTATTTAAGTGTACATGTGTGTTTTTAAAACTGTCTGAAGAAGTTTGCTCATTTTAATAAATGAAAGCACTAATTGGAACTGTTTTTGAGTATCTGGTTTTGGTTTTTCCTTCCTTTTGATTTATTTTGTTGTAGTTTGTTCTTTTTCACTGAGTTTATTTGTTTGGTTCATGGAAGTTCGTTCCGCACCTGGATCACAAGTACTTTTTAACACCATGGATCCTACGCCTAATGTTATTGACTCTTCATCCAACAATAATAATGGTGCTCTAGGCAAATTAACTGCTCTAATAGAACTACTGTCGCAACGTGTAGACTGTTTGGCTAGTCAGGTTGCGACTGCTTGGCCTCATGGATCCGCAAGTTCCGGTAACCCAGTTTCCAGTGGTTCACCTAATTCTTCTTCACCTGGGACATCAGCATTTGCCTTAGGATCGCAGGATCGAGGCAACCACCTTCCAGGGGCTTCCGGTTCTTCTTTTGTGCCTTGTTCAGGCTTTCAGACTTCAAATGCACCTTCAAGCAGGACGAACGAGCGTTTGGGGAACAACGGAGATTTGGGTAGTGCAGTAAGTACGCCATCTATGATTCCGACTCTGGAGGACTGGTTTAAAGACACAGCCTGTTTTGTTAATGGGTCCTTTCAGCCTGACAGTATTAGGAACTTTGAAATTGGTGAAAGTAACTTAATTAATTATTTAAAAGTTTATGACATCAAACTGTTCAAATTTAAAAAGTTGCAAATTGAGGTGCAGTATTTGTCTGAATGCATTAGGAGACAACAAGTCCCAAAGGGACTTAGAAAATGGTGGTTTCCCACTGGGTTAGTTTCAAACTCAACCTTCCACAAGGAACTTTTAAGTTTGTTTGATCGACAAGGGGTTGAGTTTATGGAACTTTTAATAAAGGATTATTGTGTGCAGATGGACAATTTGAAAACCGAAATGGCATCATTGGATTCTAGTATTCGATCTGATAATGACTTTTTGCACTACAAGTTTGACTTTTTACGTATTTTCACTAGTATTGATAATGCTTTGCTTAAAATTAAAGAAAATAAAATCAGGAAACTGAATAGAGACTCTCTGGCTTATGAGAAGGGTCTAGCGTACCCTTTACCTCTTTCTAATGTAAATGTGAATGTGAACTTTGGTTCTAATAACGAACTAGGTGGTTCTGGTGATAATTTTAATGCTGTGGGTGATAATAATCAGATACAAATGAATGATAGTTTGTTAGATGAAGGGTCGCCGGTCAGGAAAAGTGAGAGGCTTGCTAACAAGCATATCACTAATAATGCAAACAATCAAAATAATGCCAATACTAACAGTTTATACCAGAATCAGGGTTTTCAGGGACACAAGAAAACAAACACTGAGGGGCAACCAAAATCATCCACAGCAACAACACCAGTGGAAGAAGAAAACACAGAACAGGAGGAGGAGATAGTTCTTTCTCCTTGTCCCATGGGACACACTAATCCTATTAATATACAACAGAGACCAGTTCAGATTTTATTTAACAGCACACAAGACTTTAGAATTTTTAATTATTCTACCTTTGTTCCTGCCCCTTTATTAATAGATGTTTTAGCTAAAGGTATAACTTTTGTTCCTTCATCTAAAAGTGACTTAGCAAGAACACTTATTGACCTTAAAACATACACTAGGAAACTGAATTTGAATTTGTTATTTGGGAAGAATTCCAGTCTCACTAAAGATTTCAGAATTGCAAGTATATTCAACCCACCCTTACACCCTTCTATTCTATTATTTGAAAGAATTTGTGAGAATGATTTTAGAACACTTTTGACTACTAGCAGAGCTTCTAATGGAAGCTTGTGTAACTTAACCCGACCTGAGAAGGATGCTTTGGATGACTTAAGGTTTACTGTCAACCGAATTATTAAGCCCAATAAGGGTGGTGGGTTGGTGTTTATGGATAATGAAGATTATAATTACAATATGAGTTCTTTGTTGACTAATGGGGCTTATGTGAAGGTTTCCCTCAATGAAATTAATGGAGCATATCAAAGAATCAAAGGCTTCATTAATGACTCGTTCTTTGAGGAGCGCATTGATGTTGATCTGTTGAACTTTCTCTCAATCCCCTACCCAATCACCCAATCACCCCTACCTTATTTGGCTTACCTAAAATCCATAAAAATCTGTAAAAAACCACCCTTTTGTAACATCATTGATGGGAGGCAGTCTATAACCTATGGATGTGCTAAATTTGTGGATGTCAAGCTTAAGGAAGCTTTGAGAAATGAAACCCAGATATGCAAGGATTCATGGGCATTTTTAGGTGCCATGAATAATTTCCCTTTTTCTAGGAATTTGAATTTTTTAACAATTGATGTCCGTGATTTGTACACTACCATTCCTCAGGAGCTTGGTTGTGAATGGGTCAGGGATTTTTTGTTAGAACAACATTTGGATGGTGCTTCTATATATTCAATAATCTATTTGTTGGAATTAGTTTTGAGTAATAATTATTTTTTGTTTAATAGAGAATTTTACTTACAGAAAACTGGTGTAGCCATGGGGTCTCAGTATGGTGCCACCTTTGCCAACATAGTGATGGCCCACTGGGAAAAACAATTCCTATTCAGGGATCATGTTTTCCAAGAAAAAGTCGCACGGTACACCCGTTATTTAAATGACATTTTTATTCTTTGGCGAGGTAGTAGGGATTCTGCTGCAGCATTCGTTGTGCACATTTCTAAATACACAAATTTCCTTGAATTTACTTGGGAATTCAATACTGAACGAATTTGCTACCTTGATGTTGAATTGATTAAACGTCCTTTATTGGATGGGGTTATTTCTAAAATTTTTAGAAAATCAACATACTCGAATGCATTCCTTCATTTCTCCAGTTGTCACCCTTTTCATTAGAAAAGGGGAGTTGTTAAGGGTCAACTGGTACGGGCTGCAAGAATGGTGACTTTAGAGAAGGACTTTTTTAGATGAATGCAGGTTACTGAAGGAAATGTTTAGCAAATGCGGCTATCCCATCGATTTACTGGATGACCTCATTGATGAAGTCTCCTCTAAAAGATTTCGTGGAATTTTTAAACCATTATTGAGTGTCAAGGACAGTAATATTATTATTACTAATTTGGGTTTTTGCAGTCCGGATAATTCTTTGGACAATTTGAGTGTTAATTACAATATATCAGAAATTGACTGGGACCGTAGGTATTTTGACCCCAAACAACCTTCTGGGTCCTCAGATATTGACTTAGCAAGGTCGAGTTTTATAACTACATTTTCTATAGATGCTCCCTTTTTGAGATCAATTATTTTTAAAAATTGGTCTTTCTTATTAGATGATAATTTGACTAGACAACATGTAGGGGAGTCTCCCTTTGTAGTCTTTAGGAAGGGCAGGAATTTAAAAACACTTTTGGAAAATAGTACTTTAAAACGTCATCCCCCACATTGTGGGATGTTCAAACGTGAGGCCTGCCGTTGGTGCAAACATATAGATGTGGTAACCTTTTTTATAATAAATGGCAAAAATATCACATCAATGATAAATTCAATTGTAATACCACAGGGGTGGTTTACTTGAGCTCATGTAAAAATTGCCCCATTTTCTACGTGGGCAAAACTGAAAGACCCCTTAAGAATAGAATCTATGAGCACTTGTATGCCATTGACAAAAGGAATTTGAACAATGCACTTGCAAGACATATTAATTTGTGTCCCAAACATGAATTCAAGTTCTTAGTTATTGAAAAAATTCCGGAGAATTTTAGGGGTGGACCAATGGATTTGAAATTAGAGGAGAAGGAACTGATTTGGCAGTTAAAATTGAATGCCTTAGTTCCACCAGGTTTAAATGATTTTGTTTCTATTAAAAGTATCTTGAAATTAAAAGCGTTAGTTAGATAGATTTATGTTTATTTTTACTGTATGTTTATTAAAATATACAAATGTAATTTTTGGAAATATATGTAGAGCTTTTTATTATTTATTTTTTGATATATGCTTTGTTTTTTATTTTGATAGGAGTTTGGCACTTTAAAATGAGGTCTGGGTTCTTCTAAGGGAAATGATGTCATGATTAGTTACGTATTTAAGTGTACTTGTGTGCTTTTAAAACTGTCTGAAGAAGTTTGCTCATTTTAGTAAACTAAAGCACTAATTGGAACTGTTTTTGAGTATCCAGTGTGTTTTTTCTTCCTTTTCCTTCCTTTTGATTTATTTTGTTGTAGTTGGTTCATTTTCACTGAGTTTATCATCTTCTAATTCTCTAATTATTGTTATTAACAAATCTTGGACCCATATATTCTCATTCATAATCTACTTATTTTTTCTTTCATTCTTTTTTTGTAAAGTTTAAAGAAATCTTATAATTCATGTCATTTACAACTATAGGTCTCCAGTTCTGTATCTCACACTTATCACCATTTTTCCATATAAATTTAATTATACCACTACACAACTCTGTATATTAAAATCGTTTACTTAACCATTCATTTAACACTTTTAGAAAACATTCCCCCGGATTCTACAAGCCCAGCATGGAATGCAGGACTAGTGCAGGAGCTCCAGCAGGCAATATGTCTGCTGTGCGATCCAGGAATATCTTGTAGGGACGTGCATGAGTGCTCCTGCACTAGTCCTGCATGGACTCAGCCCCTGCATGCAAATTACCCCATTTGCAGGAGAAATCCATGAAAATGGTGAATCTGCAATCCAGGAAGCTGGAAACCGGCCCTGCAGGACTAGTGTAATCTGCAGAAATGTACTCTGCCAGTAATGGAGTACATTTCTGCAAATTACAAAATGGAGCCATGACAGCTCCAAATAAATGGTGGATATCATGTAGAAAGCATGCCAATGGCCAACTATAAGGCAATTGGCATGGAAAACACTTGCAAAATTAAAAAAATCAACTATTTTTTTATAGCTGATCTCAGCTGTTTAAGCATAGGGCAGCAGTGCGCAAATGGGATCATGAGGAAAATAAGAAAAAAACCCCATAAAATAAGCATACTAACGAATATCACTATCTTGCCATTATACTCACTGGTAGGCAAAAGACAACATGGCCAGTGAATAGTGGTTGCTAAGGGGGGGTGCTCAGTGTGGGACATGTAACTACGCATTAGCAGGCAGTCCTATGCAAATGAGGGGAATGATACTGAATCCCAGATTTCCCCTGCATGCTAGTCAGCACCCAACAGTGTAAGAGCAGGAATAGCTTGGTGAAAGCCTAGGAGTTAGCTGACATTATAGGGGTGTGTGTCAGGCATACTGTAAGCAGATGGGAGCCCTGTGACTCGGGTTTGCTCCTGGCTTAGCAGAGCTAAGCAAGGGTGTGTGTCTGAGGCAGCCTAGTACTCATTACATTGCCTAAGTGGGTGTGTTCACCACGCACCAAGTTTTAAAGGAATTTTTAAAAATGTAAACCAGGAAATAGCAGCTCTGTGCACACTTGAGCACTGTGTTTGTGCAGCGCGCCTCCAGGCTTAAACAGGAAGGCAATGGGAAGGGAAAACAGCAGTAGGGAGGTAGTCTGGGAGAACTAGCATAGCTGGCAGGTGAAATGTATCAGAATCAGCCAATTACACAGGCAGCACACCAGCCCAGCCCAGAACACTACTGTAAACTATACAAACATGTTTCCCTCTGGTTTTTCCAATACTCTACACCACTGGTGTATACAAGTGGGGGAAATTTTAACAAACAAAACAACAAAATGATAGAGGCTGCAATAGTTATCATACAACAACATGTGGAAGAGGCTGAGGGTGTTGAGGATGTGAATGTTGTCGACCAACCCACAGTGAGGAGACGGAGAAGAGTGTACAGACCCAGGGTAACCTTCAAGGGGCTACATGGGCTGGAGATCTTCAAGGGGCTACATGAGCTGGAGATAGTGGAACACTATAGGGTGGACAGGGACCCCTTACAGAAAATTGTTGAGCTGTATCAGCCATGCCTGACACACAAAATTAACAGTGGGGAACCCATCCCAGTGGATACCAAGGTATGTGTAGGCCTTAGAATACTAGCTACAGGTACCTTCCAAAGGCCAACTGGGGATATTATTATTTATTATTTTATTATTTATATACATTTGTTGACCGGGAGAGTCAACTGGACACAGGTCTGTTTTCAGCGGAGGCCTGGAGAGAATAATCTCCACATTAAGTATTACTTGCATTCTTCTTCTTTCAGCTTTTCCCAGTTAGGGGTCACCACAGCTGATCACCTGTCTGCTCATGATTGGCAGTGGAGTTTTACGGTGTAGAGTTGGCAGCCCAGCACCCAACCTTCCAAAGAAGGCACACACACACACACACACACACACACACACACACACTCTCTCACCCAGAGCCAATTTATTGCGTCCAGTCCACCTACAGCATGTCTTTGGGATGTAGGAGGAAACCGGATCACCTGGAGGAAACCCATACGACCACAGGGAGGACATGCAGACTCCATACAGAAGGCACCCCAGCTGAGGATCAAACCAGAGAACCTCTTGCTGTGAGGTGGCAACACTAACTGCTGCACCACTGTGGCCACCCTTACTTGCATTATACAGTTAAAAAACATAGCATTTATATATAAACATTAGTCCAGCTGAGGGCATAGAACAAGAATAAAACATAGATATAAAACAGCTGTAGAACATAGTACACTTTTAAAATATGGTGACATATACTAAGCACGGTTACAAATGTAGTTGAGATTCATCAGTGAACAATTGATACAATCTGTTTTTGAGGTACATAACACCCATTAGCAGTTGTTGCTACAAGAAGTTAGTATTATGTGGTAGGTAGCGGGAAACATGAGTAGCCAAGCTTGCTAAGAGTAGGTTGTTAGGGGGCAAGAGAGGTAGAGGCTGGGTGGAGTGGATGGTATTAGAGAGGGGGTTACAAGGGCATATCTGGCAAGTTTTTAAGTGTGATATTAGTAAGAATTTGAAGTGGGTGCTAGAAGTTACAGAGGTAATTGAGGATGGGAGGGAGTTCCAGAGTTTGGCTATAGTGCAGGAGAATAATGCTTCTCCAGCAGAGTTATTGGCTCTTGTGACCTGTAGGAGGTTTATGTGGCTGGATCTTAGTGGTCTCATGGGGATGCAGGGTTGGAGTAGATTCTGGAGGGATGGGACTTTTAGTGGTTGGTTTATAGATATGATGGGGATCTCACAGGCATCAGCATCCAGGGTAATTCACCAGTTCCTGGATGCCATGTCAGCACATGCCAGTGAGCACTTATATTTCCCCAACACCCGTGAGGTGTTGGCCAGCAATATGCAACTGTTCCATCAAATAGCAGAATACCCTGAAGTAGTGGGTCCTATAGACTACACACACATATGCATCAAAGCACCACCCGGTGAGAGGGGTAGGGTCTACATCAACAGCAAGGGCTTCCCTTCCATCAACTGCCAGGTTGTGTGCAATGCCCAGGATATAATAATGAATGTATGTGCTGGCTTCCCTGGAAGCTATCATGATTCCCACATCTGGCATCTGACGCAGCTGTGCCAGAGATTTGCCAATGGGGACATCACTTATGGCCACCTAGTGGGAGATGCTGGTTATGCACTGGAGCAATGGCTGATGACACCCATCAGAAATGCACACACCAGAACAAGAATGCCATAATGAGGCACATGCACAGTCCAGATTCATAACAGAGCATGTGTTTGGGATGCTCAAGTCACAGTTCCGGTGCCTGGACACATCTGGTGGAGACTTGCAGTACTCACCAACTACATGTACCCAAATTGTCATTGTATGTGCCATGTTACACAATATGATCCTGTGAAAACAGCTGTAGCAGGAACAGCATGGGGCAGGGCCACACAGCCCCTACACCATTGCCAAGGCCTGCATAGGCGCAGAGTGGCTCGGAGGAGGAACAACCTGAGCCTGCCCAAGTAGGCAGAAGGAGGCATGTCCAGTATGTCATGGCCTTGTCAAAGAGGCAATGCATAGCACATACACTGACACAGGAAGGACCCAGGGAATGACACCACTCTCTGACTCGCACATTCAGTAAAAGGGATGTCAAACATGACACTACCTGTGCTCAGCCATTTGTAGGAAGTGTACTATGAGCATCCAACATAGGCAGCCCTGCAGCACCACCCTCAATACTGGCACACTCACAAAGTAAGTCACTCAACCTACCAATTGCCAAATGGAGTAGTATGAGTTGTTACCTGTATCTATGGTATGGATGTGAGCAGAGCATGCAAGGGAACTGGGTGGCTGAATGGTATGCCAGCAGATAGTAGACACCTATAGTGGCACCATGAGATCTGTAACAAATACTGGTGTCACCATAGTAGCCAGTACTACATAGGGTGGCAAAACCCAGTGCAGGAAATGTGCAGGGCCACATGTGTGTCCGTATGACTCACACATGCCAGTCAGGGAGGTTCACATACCCAACAACAGCCTCAGCCAGCAGGACAGGTGTAGACAAGCACAAACAAAGGCTGTTCTATGGCCTCTGAATGATGCCTATGGGTGACCCCCCAAAGCCTACACAGACAGACTACAGCAGGTCAGGCAGTGGGATGTTAGTTCTGAAGTGTAGGAAGTCAGAAACTAATATGTATGTCAATCAGACATATGACCTGTAGTGCACTGATATGCCTCTAGTCAGTCAGCATGATAGATTAGAATACAGAATGAAATGGAGTACCTGACATACCAGTACAATCATAGCAAATGTGTACAAGTGTTGTCAGGTGTGTCCCCCATCCTATGTAGAAATGTAGAAACAGTCAGGTGTGCCCCCCAATCCTGTGTAGAAATGTAGAAACAGTCAGGTGTGCCCCCCAATCCTTTGAAGAAATGTGGAAATAGTCAGGTGTGCCCCCCCAATTCTGTGTAGAAATGTAGAAACAGTCAGGTGTGCCCCCCAATCCTTTGTAGAAATGTAGAAATAGTCAGGTGTGCCCCCCAATCCTGTGTAGAAATGTAGAAATAGTCAGGTGTGCCCCCCAATCCTGTGTAGAAATGTAGAAATAGTCATGTGTGCCCCCCAATTCTGTGTAGAAATGTAGATACAGTCAGGTGTGCCCCCCAATCCTGTGTAGAAATGTAACAACAGTCAGGTGTGCCCCCCACTCCTATGTAGACATGTAGAAATAGTCAGGTGTGCCCCTTCCCCCAATCCAGCAGAGAAATTAACAGTCAGGCGTGCCCCCTCCCAACCTCTGTGTATAAATGTAGTAACAGTCAGATGTGCCCCCTCCCCCAATCCTGTGTAGAAATGTAGAAACAGTCTGGTGTGCTCCCCCCAACCCTACTTAGAAATGTAGTAATGGTCTGGTGTGCTCCCCCAATCTGATGTACACATGTCGTAACAGTCAGGTGTGCCCCCCACAACCCTATATAGAAATGTAGTAACATGCATGTGTAGGTATAATACCAGTGGGGCAGAGATGCCTAGAGGTGGCCAAGGTAGCAGGATAGATTGTAGCATTTGCACAATATGCAGGTATGTGTGTGTTAGGTTGGTGTGTGTTTCACATTGTATGAGAGTAGTCAGTATGTATGCATGTTGAGGTAAGACCTGGTGGCCATTGCCCACTACTGCTGATGACAGGGCCAAGTCCTCACAACTGCAGTGCCATAGACAATTCCCACCAGTATAACACATGCTAGCAGTAAGCCATTGTAAATGTATGGTGGCAATATGGGTCACCATCTAAAAAATTGACATGGCATGGCTGTTGGGCTAGATATACAAGCAGCACACAGGGGAAAGTACCCCAGACATACAGGATATACTGTGTAACTGTGAAATGGACATACCCTTGGAATTGTACATACAGGTATGCATCACATTATCTGGTCCTGTAGTAGGGGATATCGGTGTTGTCTGCCCAAACACTTGCAGATCACAAAGGAGGTAGGATTAATGTATTGGGAAACAGCTGATGTACCTGCACATGCCAGCCTAACTGGAATGCCCCATGCATATCTGTGTGTCAGATGCAAGTAGTGTCCATAGCACACATGCACCCAGCTCATGCAATCACCACCCACTGGTCGAATCCCTGCTGTGGGGAATGGGTAAAATATGACCCCACCTGTATAAGGCAATAGTGAAAGAATGCAGCATGCAGTGCAGGTGTCCCATGCAGGAGTGTCCCTAGCTGAAGGTAGCACCCTGCCAGCATCCACACCACCTGATCAAGACCGATAGAAGGTATTGGCATGAACACTTAGCACACCTACCTTGTCACCCCAGGGGGAATATACTGTATGTCAGTCTGAGACTGTAGGACTGACAGAATGCAATGGCCTGCCACATCTGGCCCGCATCAATATCAAATGGCCCACAGGCCTCTGCCAAAGGCCTGTGTCTCACACATACTGCCAATGCATGTTATGTCATGGACACCCAAATAACAACACAACACATTCCACTTAAGCCATATGCAAGGCCATGTGGACAAACCATAATAACATGTCCACCATGTCCCACTGCATGAACTGTGGATCAACTGTGGACCAACACCAAAACACAGCTGTGGTGAGGTGATAACCTTAGGGAAAGTATCCGAGAATGTATGCATAATGTATGGGAGAGGATAGAATAACAGAGGGGAGGTGGGAGCATGGGCAGCATGGAATGTGCAAGGTCTGACACAAAGCTGTGTGCACACTCTACCCCTAGATGCAAACACACAAATGGGTGGCTACATACCTTCCCGTACACCACAATAGGGGTATTGTCCTAACTCATGGCCCCTGCCTCTGGGTAATCTGGGCAAGTATGTACAGCTGTGAGGTATTGCCTTAGCAAAATAAGGCCATACTGTCATGTTGATGGATGTACACGTATGGGATCCTCTGCCAGCACTGTACCAAGGTGCTGAACTGGATACACAGACCCAGCAGCAAGTGTCTGCAGCTCTCCCTCCAGAATGGCATAACTCATCATGAATATGTTAGGCATCTGCCCACAATACCGGACCACAGCTTCAGTCACCCTTGTTCCCCAATACATCACTGTGAGCAAGAATGTTCACCTGACAGTACATGAGGACAGAAAACATCACATTGTATAACAGTACACATGCCTGAATATCTCTGCTAACAGCAGTACCATGTAGCTGAAGCAGCACAGACACAATCACCTACAGTACATACTATCTCCTACACAGTTTGTCCCCATATGCCAAATGATCAACAGATACCCTGCAGAAACAGTTTTCTACCTGTAGGTGTACAACACAAAGGTCTGCACTGCAGTACAAACTACCTGAAATCAATCTACACATTCAGTACAGAAGGGCATACTGGGCATGCTCACACACACAAACAAATGAAGCCCATGTCTGCAAACAACAGTGGACCATACATATCTAGCAGTTGCAGATGTTAGCGCATACACTCCTCAGTATGCAACAGTCATGTTTTGCACACACAGTGGATAGGAATACAGACATATATCCAAGGACAACACACTATAATAAGCCAAAAGTAGATGTACATAGATGTGTTGAAGAGACTGACAGTGACAAGGAGCTATCCATTACGAGGCCTGTCCCACCCAGCACACAGTCAAATGGCTACAACCGCATGATGTGTAAATGTCACTCACTGTAGACATTAGCCACTTGTATCCATCAGCATTACATACTATGTGGTGCAAGTGCTAGCTGTGCAACATGACTGTACAAGGAAGTAGTTATCTAGCAGCTATATACATGTACCTGTGGAATATAACCCTTTGTGTGCCCACATGTGGTGTGTCAACCTCTAAATGAATGGGTTATGGCCCATGCACACACACTGCCTTCTCCACAGCCCTACTATGACAAGCCTGCTGAGGTCATCCACTTTGAAATACACCTTTGGGAAAAGTGTAGCCCAGTAATCTCTGTGGCATGTCCTATAACTGCATACTGCTGTAGTGTGATAAACTAGTTAGATAGGAGTTTTAATCCCAGATGTGGCAAATGTGTGTGTCTCTGTGTAGAGAGCAATGCTTTTTAGGCTAGTCACACTCACTACAATTCAAATGCCCTACTTTGGCAAGGCTGCTGATGTCATTCACTGTGAAATACACCTTTGAAAAAGGTGTAGCTCAGTAATCTCCATGGTGCTTCCTATCACTCTCTACTGCTATAGTGTGATAAACTAGTTAAGTAGGAGATCTAATCCCAGACATGGCATCTGTGTGTGTGCCTCTGTCTGTATAGAGAACAATGTTTTTTAGGCTAGTCACACTCACTACAATTCAAATGCCATACTTTGGCAAGGCTGCTGATGCCATTCACTGTGAAATACATTTTTGGGAAAAGTGTAGCTCAGTAATCTCCATGGCGTGTCCTATAACTGCGTACTGCTGTAGTGAGATAAACTAATTAGGTAGGAATTCTAATCCCAGACTTGACAACTATGTGTGTGCCTCTGTCTGTATAGAGAGCAATGTTTTTTAGGCTAGTCACACTCACTACAATTCAAATGTCCTACTTTGCCAAGGCTGCTGATGTTATTCACTGTGGAATACACCTTTGGGAAATGTGTAGCCCAGTAGTCTCAGTGGTGCATCCTATAACTGTGTACTGCTGTAGTGTGATAAACTAGTTAGATAGGAAGCCAAATCCCAGACATGGCAAGTGTGTGTGTGTGTGTGTGGGGGGGTGTCCCTGTCTGTGTAGTGAGCAATGCATTTTAGGCTATTCATACTTACTACAATTCAAATGCCCTACTTTGGCTAGGCTGCTGATGTCATTCTCTCTGAAACACACCTGTGGGGAAGGAATACTCCAGTAATCTCTGTGGTGTGTCCTATAACAGCAAAATGCTGTAGTGCAATATAGAACTTTGGTAGGGATTCTATTCCCATACATGGCAGGTGTGGATGTTTGTGTATCTGTTTCTATGTCTGTGTAGGGAACAATGCATTTTAGGGTAGTCACACTCACTACAATTCAAATGCCCTACTTTGGCAAGCCTGCTGACATCATTCACTGTGAAATACACTTTTGGGGAAGGAGTACTCCAGTAATCTCCATGGCACGGCCTATAACAGCATAATGCTGTAGTATGATATAGAACTCTGGTAGGGGTCTATTCCCAGACAGAGCAGGTGTGGATGTTTGCGTGTGTTTTTCTATGTCTGTGTAGGGAGCAATGCTTTATAGGCTAGTCACACTCACTACTATTCAAATGCCCTACTTTGGCAACCCTGCTGATGTCATTCACAGTGAAATACACCTCTGGGGAAAGAGCACTCCAGTAATCTCTGTGGTGTGTCATATAACAGTGTAATGCTGTAGTGTACTATAGAACTCTGATAGGGGTTCTATTCCCACACATGGTTGTTAGTGTGTTTTTCTATATCTGTATAGGGGGGAATGCTTTTTAGGCTAGTCACACTCACTACAATTCAAATGCTCTACTTTGGCAAGGCTGTTGTTGTCATTCACTGTGAAATACACCTTTGGGGAAGGAGTACTCCAGTAATCTCTGTGGCGTGTCCTATAACTGCATAGTGTAATAAACTAGTTAGGTAGGAGTTCTAATCGCAGACAAGAGATGTGTGCTTGTGTGTGTGTGTGTGTGTGTGTGTGTGTGTGTGTGTGTGTGTGTGTGTGTGTGTGTGTGTGTGTGTGTGTGTGTGTGTGTGTGTGTGTGTCTGTCATTTGTATCCTGTGTGGAGGTGGCTGTGAGTGTGTAACAACTGGACTCACTGTGGACCGGGTTTTGAAAATTTCTTATATGGTGGCCATAGTATATGTCACGATGTCCACCTTACAAGGATAACAGATGTGAAATAGCCGAGAGGCTGGGGTGCAAATCCATACCCCCTACATGTGATATGAAGGCCTGGTGAACAAAGTTAGCAACCCTTGTATCAGAGAATACTCTCAACCCATGTGTCATACACACACACACACACACACACACACACACACACACACACACACACACACACACTTGCCTAAGCAAAAACTGCTATGTTGGTAGTACCCTGCATATTGCCTACTGATAGTAATCATGGTGTGATTGCAGTGGGCTACAGAGGGTATGGCACCCTGTCCATCAGTCCAATAGGCATGTACATGCAGACGTACATGCAGACAGTGCATCTTCCCTATGTTCCCCACTGGACACCTGCAACACCTGTGGTGCCATCAAATGTGACTCACAAAGGACACACCATGCTTTAAACACATGCCCTGCATGGACAGATGCCACTGACACCAGGGAATGGGATCCGTATGGATCCCCGAACAGCAACAGCACCGGAACAGATTTGGCCGGGCATACTTGCGCGAAAGTGCTTTTCACCGAAGAAGCACTTTCGGCGTAGGATGTTTGTGAGATCGCACTACAGTGGGGATAAGGGAAAATTCCCATTCCCCCACTGTAGTGCGACCTCAGAGTGAGAATATTGAAGTAGGTGGTGTGGGGGGCACAGCCCCCATGAAGGTGGGTGCAGGGGAGCTTGCCACCCTGCAGAAATTTAAATGTAATGTATTTTTTAACACACTTTAACAAAAGTGCTTTTTTGGTGAAAGCACTTTCATTAAAGTGTGTTCGGTGATTGTGGATTCAGACTATTGAACTTTCATTCAATAGTCCTAGGGAATAGCTGTATCAAGCTATCAATGTAGGTGAAGTGTCAACCTGCTGTCCAATACCAGTTCCTGCCACATGAAGCCAGGACTGGCACATCTGATGATAACAATCTATGTACACATCATGGGCCAGACACCCCTGGTACAGTTCCACATGTCACTGTACATGGATGTGGGATATGTGCACATCCCAGGCACCATCCATGTCATGGACTAAGGAACACATACATAGCATGCAATGCACAGCAATGGCCACACACAATAGTTACCCAGATGACTGGATGGTGAATACAATACCCACCTGTGTGGGCCAATCCAGACACTACACCCCTGAGCCACACTGCAGACCATTGTCATGTGGCCTGATGCCAAAGTATACCCATCACCTAGCCTTGTATAGCCATCTGGCATAGTTAACCATTACAGATCCATGAAGCAATGCACCCATGCATGCCAGTACTGGCACCCAGTGTCTGTGTGTGTGATGTATGATGCCTATGACCACATTCACACTCACTACAAACCCCCATTGGCATACTGAAGCATGCTGTCTGATGTCAGACACATCCACATACCCTCCACCTATATAACCTCCGGATAACCCCTGTGGTGAATTTGATATCTGCACGGTACTGTATTGTGGCAAACTAACTAGTGATGAGTTGTATTCCTAACCCTGCCAAGTGTGTCAATATGTGTGGGTCCCTGAGAGAGTGTGGCTGTGTTGACGCTGACACCTATTCATGAGGACAGACACATGTACTACACCTAGCATATAGCTACCATATCACTGTTGCAAATGTCACTCATCATCACATATACATTTGGAGAGTTCCTCAACATGTAACCTAAGCGGCACATCCAATAACTGCATAGACATGTGATAGCACTACATAGTCATTCAGGGGGCTAATACCCTTGTACTGGTAGGTGTATGACACAAACATGCTTAAGTTTTACTCTCGCACCTCTCCCTGACTTATCTTTGCCTCTGTCTGCCTCTCTCACTCCCTTTGAGCTGTGTCACAGTATATAACCCCTACTGGGTAATAATCCGACATGTGGAATGTAACTTTAGACTACTTTCTGTACAGCACATGTTAGTGAGGGCTTCTGACATGTAGTTATGGCATGCATATTGTTGTCAAACATCTGTCAACACACTCATCCTACTACATAGCTACTTGCCAAGCTGATGACTGTCTATCCCTGTACAGATGTGCAGATGGTAGGTATCCAGCTGGGATGTACAGGCAACCTAAACTTGATTTACACTGACATGCCTGCCCAGCTGTGTAAGAACTGGCACCTATACGAGATGACACCCTGTATGGACCACATGCCATGGGTAACTCCACTATACTACCACAGTCAACAGAACATGCTTGGGTACAGGTCTCCATCACAAACATTAACCATGTGTTGTAATGCATGTTGCATATATGTCAACTTGATCACCTCAGTGGCCATTTGCAGGAGGCACCTGGAGGATTGGCTGATGCATGTCATTCTCACCCTTAGGGTCACCACAGTAGTGACTGTTGATAGATTGCCTGTTACCACTTGGCAGGTGGCAGGATACCACTGTACACACAACCCCTATACAACCCATCTCTCCTTGGACAGTAGCTAGGTACACAGCTATGACCACCTGCAGCGATACATGTGCATGACTGAGTATAGCAGTGTCTGAGTGTTAGCACACCTTTACTTGGGAATTCCATGAGGGCCTTCACAACCATCACAACACCCATTGCCATAGTCAGTTGTTGCTGCTGATGTATGGGACATTACATGTACCTTCTTGAGCTCCTCTCCATACTGGCTACACGAGCCTTGCAGTACCAGCACAACAGTGTTGTACAAATGGGTTGATAGGCATGGGATATCCATTGTGTTCTAGCAAGTGTGTGTATTTGTGCATGTCTATATATCTGTAGGATATAGCATCCCGAGGCCACATACTCCTATTACAATACCCATTGCCACACAGTAGTACAGATAGTGTTGTTGCCCATAGGTGAGGCATGACAATGCAACTCCCTACTATGCATTTGGCATGTGCATTAGATGCATATCCTTGTAGAACCACTGTTGGGGTATACTATGGGTTGTATCGCAGTCATGGCCAATGTGTGATGGTGGGTATGGCAGAGTGTCATCATGGGTTTCAGGGAGTACAATATCTATTGGGGGATGTGGGTGCTGTGTACACTGTCATTACATCAAGGTACACCCGGTATATGTCCCATGTACCAGATTATGGTTACCACTGTCACCATCAACCATACAGGTAACTGATACCACAATCCAGGCCAGTTATGCATGTGCTGTGTGCAGCTTAACTGTAACACATTGGACACACGGTCAAGTTATTTAACAGTGATAGGCCCTGGTCTCTCGGATGTGTGTCTGCCTGTTGTGTGTCTGTTAATGTGCATATGAAGGTATGTCACACTATGTATTGTCCATATACACCCAATACATCCCCATTAGCATACTATACATGTCTGTGGATGTTCTGCATGTCCAGTTACAAAAAGACATAGCACGACCATCCATGTAAACCAAGGTTTATTACTTCAAGCTTTCGAGTTGAAACTCTTTTTCAAGATTCTTGAAAAAGAGTTTCAACTCGAAACCATGAAGTAATAAACTTTGTTTTACATGGATGGTTGTGTTGTGCCTTTTTGTTTCTGGATTTAATGTTGTGTTGGTTTGCCAGTACATTTAGCTGTTCTACACCTGCTTCTTGGATGATGTTCTGCATGTAACATGTAATCTGGGACACACCTCACCCTAAACACTGTGTGCAATGTAAGCCACACTTCAATATCACTACATACCTAGGTAGGGGTCTAGTCCAAGTGTTGCCAAGTAACATCATGCACGTACATGGATGGGCCTACATCAGATTGCAGGGTATACACAGCCCAGCGGGTCATCTGTCCATGTGGCACAAGCAATAACCGTTATACTAACTGGTGACATGTGTTCAACTGCACCCCACATGTGTCACAGCCATGGTGTCACCACAGTGCCATACCCCATTGTGGAATATGACTGCAGACCATCCTTGTGCTGACACATGTACTCCTACAATACAAATAGAAAATATTATAGATACCACAATCAGCCAGTGTTATTAACAGCTATAATGCATTATTGCAGGATGGCTACACTACCTGACATTTATACATTACACTTTACTCCTTAGAACATGTTACACTGCAGTACTGTGGTGCACTGTAGTACAGTCACCATGTGCATCAGAACCATATTAGCCTGTCCCTGCATTGATGGTATGGATGGCAGGGATGTTGTACAATTATCATCATATACACAGGGCATCCTCATGCTGACACATGTACACCTACAACACAAATGGATAACGTTATAGGGACCACAATCAACCAGTGTTACTAACAGCTATAATGCATCATTGCTGGATGGCTACACCACCTGACATATATACATTACATTTTACTCCTTACAACATGTTACACTGCAGTACTGTGGTACACTGTAGTACAGTCACCATGTGCATCAGAACCATATTAGCCTGTCCCTGCATTCATGGTATGGATGATTGGGACGTGGCAGAGGTATCATCATATGCACAGGGTGTGTTGGTTTGCCAGAGGTCGAGGGCGGACCATACATTTAACTCCATGTGTGTGGGTGAGGGGTATACTGAGGTGAGCTGGGCATGGTGATGTGGTGTGTGTAGGTATGGGGTTGTCCTAGGTGTGTTTGTATAGTATGTGAGTATGCATCCACACAGTTCTGCTTTGTGGCTGCCCTACACAGGTGTTTATGGACAGCTGCAGATTGTACATGGCAGGGTGTGCAGTTCACTGCCTCTGGCCATGGACACATGGACTGTGCCTGCCAGGTCCTTCCTGGAACTGTCCAGGACCAAGTGCACGTGGCCTGCTGTGGTGTGGTGTGGACAGCACCCCCCACACTGCTGGGGCTAGTACTGCCCATCCGGGAGCCCCTTGGTGTCCTAGCATGTCCACGCTGACTGCCAGTTGTTAGTGTTGCTGGCCTACATCCACGCGACCATCGCCGCACCCCCAGCACACATTCAAGCACGGACATACCATGGTCGAGGACGGCCATCATCTCACTATGCCATCTATCCATGAGCTTGGTATAAGCATGGATGGCACCAGGCAGTTCACGGACGTTGTCGCTTACAGATGTGAGAGTGGCCCTCTGCAGCCTCAGGCACTGTCTGGTGTAACGTTCCATATGTGCCTGTGCCACCATGACAGCCTGAAGCATGATGTCCAGTGGCCCTACCATGAACAACCTGGGACATCTGCCAATGTGGTGCCTTGCCAGATATCTGGCTATGCCTTCTGTGACCAGACACAGAAGGCATGGTTTCCACACTTTGGCCACTGGTGATGACGTATGTATAGGCACTGAAACTGTATGTGGGGTATGGATGGCTAAAAGGGGGATGTCAAATGATGGCACAGTGTAGGCCCCTGGCAACCCAATCTGTGTCTCAACAGCACTATCATCATCTTCACTGTCTGTATGTACACCGACATCAGATTGCATGCAAGAGGGACCCTGACCCATGCACTTTAAGACCTGTACAGCATTGCCTAACAGTACACACACACACACACACACACACACACACACACACACACACACACACACCACCATAATCCCATCTTGCATCACACTTGGTAACTTACACACATTGATATGGCTCATTAACATATCAGTCCTCTAAATGCCTACACAAGCGATCACAACACAAGACCTGTTGCTATATTACCTGCCTGACCCGTGTGTAGTGGTTTTAGAAAGCCTCACTGCTATCATTCAGTGTTCACCCTGTGTATGTCCGGACATCATGAGCATGGCCCCTATATGTGTGGGCTACTATGTTCAATCCATAATATCACGCACTGGTGTGCCATGTGCATGCAATGCTCAGTACATACCAGATATGCTACTCAATCAGCCTATCATGTGACAACTGTAATATATAGATACACTCCCTGGTGTTGACTAGAACTTCCCCAATACATTTGTAGTGCTGCATACATGGGTTGTAGGTGACCTCTCTTCTGAATGCGATATGAAGGGTGTGCCTGGTGTCTACCTTCCCTCTCGATGCTTGTTCCATGCTACAGACCATATTATACTATCAGCTAAGCTATGACTACACACATGACAAGTATTCCTGATGTGTAATGTGGCAGTCCATGTCCATGTACTGCATGATCCCAGAGTGAGGTGCTGCTGTATGAACACCCAACAATCACACGTGCATACATTACCAGCCACACAAACACACACACATGCACACACGTGTCCTACATTCATAAACCTCCCTCCACTTCACCAGAGTGACCCTACAGACAAACTAACTACCCACATACACACACACACACACACACACGCACACACACACACACACACACACACACACACACACACACACACACACACACACATACAGGTGAGGTTGCACAATGATAGTAGACACAGTCCTCCTATTACCCATCTTTCAACATGCATAACATATGGTACCCAACAGCATGCAGTGCAACTATAGTTAATCCATGCTAACAACAGTATACATGACTGTAATGCGTGTGCTGTGTCACTAGGCAAAGCCTCTTTCCCTGGATACCACTGCACCCATGTACACTGTATTGCTGTGTACCTGTTCTGCACCCTGCCTTGTACTGTGCACCACACATCACAGGTGTATAGCCCATTGCTTAATGTGTACTACTGTGTCAGTTATGTCAGCTTTAATGCCCACAGCCCCTGTGTTTTCCAGCATCACATACCTGGGATGATATGTGGACGGATGTCATTTGTGAATGCCTGATGTCTGATTCACAGCTCTCAAAATCAGTGGACCATGTATGACCAATCCAATACTCTTACATTGACAACCATCAGAGTATACCATAGCTATGGGGGTGTACACACCCTTATTGATATGACGCACCCATCTTTGATCTGCCATGGGACCACATCACTGCATATCTTAACAGTACATGAGCCCAATATGTGACACATGTCCTGTACTTTCACATACAGTGTTTACGGAATATGTTATGTGTGCGGATGCTGACCATGATGCATGGACACCATGTGGGCATATGTGTGCGCACCCATATCATGACGGTTTGTCGCACCTCTTGTTGTGTGTACTACAGCAGTCACTACTCCTGGCAGGGATATACCACCATAGGCTATCTGCATTTGCCAGTGTATGTTCAGGCTGCCCTACACATGTCTCCTAATCTGCAGAATTGCAAGTCTACTCATGTGCACATCCCTTGGTGTTCACATACTGCAGTAACTATTGTTGTGGGGGTAGGATTATGGCTGCCACAGGTCCTGCACCTAACTATGTGCAGATACAGCCATTCTTAGCATCCTTAGGATCCCTGCTGCAGTGCACTGGTGTGTCATGCTGACACCCCTCCTCCTTCAGGCTTTTTGCAGTTGCATGACAAGTAAGCCCTACACATGTGTCACTTTGCAGTGCCCCATACACTGAATGCCATACGTTACAGCCTAGTCCCAGCTGATAATGTAGACCACTGTAATGCCTTATGCCATAATGTAGCTCTGCAGCAGTTGCCATTGTCCTACAGGAATATACCATCGCCAGTGCATGCCCGGTGTATTGGCAAGCATCTATATAAGCCATACTCACCAGCTACAGTATATACCCAGCCTGTAGCAATGCCACAGGTGTGGCCACTGACTTTACCCTCTTATGTAGGGGGTATCATGGAGGGACCTACATAAGAGGGTAAAGTCAGTGGCCACACCTGCGGCATTGCTACAGGCTGGGTGCAGGATTACAATACATCAACAGTACATTTCCACAATACTACCACATATGGACATCTGTTTATCACTACTATGCAGCAACAAAATATATCTATGACATGTCAGATATGCATGATCTACCTGTACTGATCCAGATGTATACACAACAGTGGTCTACAGATGTGCCCTGTGGCCTTACCTGCATGCTCCTCAGCCAGTGTGTGGGTGGCACTCACCTCCACAAAGGTGTCCGGCGGTTGGTGGCTGACCGGATGGGCAGGTGCCACAAGGCTGGCCCGGAGCTGCTCCACTCGCATCGGGGGGTGGATGGGATGGCCCCCCCCTCATGGCAAGGTGATCCACCTGGACTGCAGCAGTACACTGACAGGCATTGCGAAGCAGGTCAGAACAATGTTGCCGGACCTGCTCATAACTGCGATTGTGCAGTCTGACATCACTGACCCTGTTGACTAAGTCGTTCCACAGGGCGGTCCACTCCTGCTGAGCATAGGCGGCCTGGCCAAACAGGATCTCATCGTGCTGTATTAGTTAATTCAGCAGGATTTCATTCTCAGCTACTGTGTAGTCTGGCAGACTTCCATGAGACATTGTGCCTGAAAGACATAAAGATGGACACAGGTGTGAGCAAGTCATGCAGCAAGGTTACAACTGTTCTTAATACACATCACTCTCAAACCCCACCATATCAGCAACAACAAACTGTACACACTACTCAATAGGTATGGCTACAGCATACCTACCAGTGGGGTAGCTATTGTACTGTACCGTGCTTTGTGCAATGTGTTTGTAGCCATGTTCCCTGTGTGGACAATATCATTGCTGGCCTGTTATAGACTATTCACCTGCATGTCATTGTCAGGGCCACAATGGTTCCATATATGCTGCTGTTGTACATGTTCTTGGATTGTGTAGACTATTACTACTGACATATGTTCTATAACAGTGACACAATGGCATGTATATGTAGTATTGTCCAGCATAACTACCTCTCCAAACTCATCTGCCATTTTTACCAGGCCACATCATATGTGTGACCCACCTTGGGGCCTCCTCGTGTACTGTTCCAGCAATACTGTCAGGTGGAACCAACCCAGGGGATGTTGTCCCCCCCAGGGGCACACACAGACATGTTCCTATCCCTTGAGGTGAAGTCCAGGGTCTGTTCCTTAACGGGCTCCACAGACACATGTGGGATGTGCTACATCACCTTGAGGCACCCAGTAGACATTCACAGGGCCCACATGGTCCTCCTGCTCAGCCTCCAGGCCAGGCACCTTTGGGACATGGACTGCTGTTGTGAGTAGCAGTGGGTGGGAGGCTTGTTCCCATGGTGTCCCTATTGAGGCACATGGGGTGTCCACATCACAGACCACATACACCATCCAGGGTGTTTACCCACCACATGTGTCACATACCACCCCTGCAGGCTGTCCTCTATATCTACCAAGTTTGACCACCTCCACAACTATACCTGCTATACTTCCCATATTCCCATTCCATATTTCACAGACAAGGGGAATGTGGTCCCAACAAGGGGTTCACATGTGACATACCCATCCATGTTGCACACACTGACAGCTATAGATATCTGTGTGTATTGCTATGTGTGCTGTTTCCTCAGACATAGCTAGACGTATTTGCATACATATATGTTTGTGTGTGTGTGTGTGTGTGTTTGTATATATGTAGACGTGCATATAGGTATATATCTATATATGTGAAGATATATGTGATGTATATATGTGCTCATATATATGTCTACACATGGGTATCTGTATATTTGTGGACATACATGTATATATATATATATATATATATATATATATATATATATATATATATATATATATATGCATACCTATATGGGGGTACATTCAGACATCAGGTCCACAATCTCATGACACCTTCCTGCACAGCTGCACTGCTCTGCCTTGCTACAACACAGACAGGTGCCAAATATGGACATAGCCTGACATTAGGGGGGGTATATATAGGGCCAGATTGCAGGTAACCCTATTACACACCTATGGCATTCCTGAATGCTACAATACAGACTAACCTGAGTATCCTGCAGAGGTGGGCTGTGGAACCCATGTGTCCATCATAATGGCATTACTTCCACCACCAGCTATTGGCCATGTAATATACATGTTTCCCATTACACAACACATACTATGAGGGCTTACATCTTATCAGTCAGTGCTGCTCTGCACGGTTGATGGATATGGCCCACTACCTACAGGAACAGACTCTATTGTCCTTAGCAGTTGTTCAGCTGATCATCATTACAACAACACCTGAAGGCACATATAAATCATTCCACATCATCTATCCCATCATAATGGACCAAGTACTATGGTCAGTTACATACATATATACTTCACATACCTGTTCTGGGAATGCAGACTCTTCTGGATGTTTTTTTTTTGCGCCTTATACACATACTCTCTCTCTCTCTCTCTCTCTGTCTCTCTCTCTCACTCACAGTCTCTCTCTCTCCAGTAAATGGAATGAGCTGCTTTGAATTTGTAGCTGATGCACATAATCAGGTGATGGCGTCTGCACCAATCAATGTCCTCCACTTGCTACCTGCATGCAGCATGCTGTGTAGTACTTCCAGTTACCACTGTCATGGCAACCAACTACTATAAATCCCTACATCATGTGGGTGTGGTCCCGTTACCTTTCCTGTATGATAGACATCCTTCCTGTGTGTGGACATCAGTGTTACAGACAGCAGGTAGCAATACCTCTTACAGGAGCATCTGCACACTCATGCCAGCTACATAATTGTAGGAGGTTCCAGAACTACTAACAGAGTGTGAGTAGTGTTGTTGTATGCATTGCATAGCACTGGTGTTACAGGGTTTGTGTGTACATACTAGTTTAACTTAGAATACAGTCTGTCTGCATAGCTCTCAACTGTGGGCCTATCCTCTTGATGACCAGAGGTGTGCCTATTATGTTTTGTCTGTCCACCACACAGGTCTTGTGTCAAATATATCACTGGCAGTGTGTGTATTGAGAGCTATCAGTACATGGCTGCATCCATTTCTGTTTCTAGCTTTATATTCCTGACTAGAGGTATATTGCAGACTATCCTGTAACACCAGCAAATTGATTAGTTTATGACAACAGTTTTACACATATGGACCTGTGTTCCAGCCTCTGTCCTCCACCTACATACCAGGCTTTGTACATATGACATGCTCTCAGGGTTTGTTATGTAGTGGGCTGTGAGTATGTCATGCTGCCATTACTGCCATCAGTCCACTGCTGTTGTGTCCCCCACACATACCGTGAGGTTGGGTCCATATATGTGCGGGCTTCACCTACACAATACATGTGTGCCCTTATGCACTCCAGAGGCCAGTGTATGTAACAGTGGTATATGGCCCTGTATTATTGAGTCTGGGGGGATGCACCATAACTAACCTAGGCTGTTACAACATGTAGGGGTATCAGGGGTAAGCTGCCTTCAGGTATTTGGCTGTACATTACCATACAATTCACCTTGGGTAAATGCAGGCCCATTGCCTCCTGCCATACAGTCTGTTCTGTTTGTCAGTGTGATTGTGATGGTGTCAGTTATTCTTTGTTATGTAACACTTACATCCCATTGTGCCAACTGAGGTCTTTACCCCCTAGAGACTGTCTACAGAGTGTAGATAGAGGCTGCTGGACTATACAGCTGCATTACGTACTGTTGATTGATTGGTATTCTGTGGCCCAGTCTGTCTTTACTATTGTTCTAATTGAAGGCCTCGGCCTGGACAGCAACATATATAAACCTTTCCAGACTACTGTATTAATATTACTGTTTCACAGTTGCATTACTATGTTTATATGTATGTCAGTGTCTAAACAGCTATATGATATGGCATATACAACTGTAATAGTACACAAATAAAGCATACCCATGTATGCAAACCTGTGTGTGGTGTTATATCATTTGACCTCTCTGTGGGTATATGTTGCAGGCAACAATTGTCATTTGTATGGGTGGCTCATACAGTGTCCAGTTGGTAAGGTGGTAACTGTAGGCATAGTGGTTATTCCGTATTGTGTGTGTGTGTGTGTGTGTGTGTGTGTGTGTGTGTGTGTGTGTGTGTGTGTGTGTGTGTGTGTGTGTATATATATATATATATATCTATATATATATATATATGTGTGTGTGTATGTATATCTGTATCTGCATATATGTGTCTGTGTATATGTATCCTAGGGATGTTGATTGCTTCCACATTGTACATTCCTTATGGGAGCCAGACTGTACTGCATGATATGTTACTGATACCAGCTTGACATCATACAGGTGGGATGGAGTACTGTTAACATCTTGTGCCCATGTTGTGTCAGGTCCTGGTTATGGGATCTGCAACAGTTGGTAATATATTGCAGGGCAGACATGTTTAGCTGTGGGGGGGGGTACTTATATGTACAAGACATATGTTGCATGGGCCCCCTCAACCCCTCAACCTCATTAACAGTGCATGTAGACATACATGCTTTTATGTTCGCATTTTTATCTACAGATGTATGTCTGTATATACCTATATATATATATATATATATATATATATATATATATATATATATATATATATTGCTGTATATATTTAGACATATAGATGTAGACATATATATCTATAGACATATGCATATGTATATATATATATATATATATATATATATATATATATATATATATATATATATATATATATATATATATATATATATATATATATATATATATATATATATATATATATATATATATATATATATATATATATATATATATATATATATATATATGTCTACATATATAGATATGTATATATCTATTTAGATATAAATATACACACACACACACACACACACACACACACACACACACACACACACACACACACACACACACACACACACACACACACACACACACACACACACACACACTCACACACACACATCTAAATGTGTAAATACATTTACTGTACTGTTGAATGACTGGGCTGAATGATATGTCTTTGAAAACATCAGAGTTATGGGTATTTGACATGGTTTAGTGGAAAATCACTTTGGCTATGGTGTGCAGGGTCCTGGGTTTGAGCCTTTCAGAGGCTGTTTATTTTGTTGCTGGTCAGAACATGAACCGTTGGATACAGAGTGATTAAAGCACTTTTAAGCAGTTGTAAGCAGGTTTGCACAGAGGTAAGCACTGCTAACTTCTGGTTACAGTTTCTTATACTCAGTTAGCCTCTAAATTGCTTAACCTGTGTAGGCATTGCTTACCCCTGCACAAACAGGCTGAACCGCGCTTACTGCTGCTTAAAAGTGCTTACTCCCGCTTATCCCTGCTTTAATTTCTTTAAAAGAAAAGAAAAAAGGTTGATAGGAAACTGGTGAAAAAGGGGCACAAAGAGGGAAAGACAGTGGGGAAAATAGCTAGGGATGTGCAGGAGGGTGTAGGGAAGGTCCAAAGCAGCCAATTTCCTGTACAGCAACAACTGTGCATATAGACTGAATTTGGAGGTAGGTTTTGACATTCAAACCTCTGAGAGAGGGGTGAGGACAACAATAATATGTTATGTTGCCAATTAGACCAGATTACATGTGTCCAGTAGACACGTGCAAAATGGACAGCTATATATGGGGTGATATATATTTTTTTGGGAACAGATTGCTCTTTTTTTTTCAGATGAGAGTGGGATGTTGGGAGGGATAGTAGGTATATTTGGGGAGCTAGGTTGGTTAGGTTAATAGACAAGACAAACAAGATGCACACGGGGGTGGTATATTACACATGTGGGGGTGAACACCTTGATGGGGAGTGGTGTTGGGAAATCGGAAGCCCATGAGCCCCCTAGTGGAAACAGTTGGACTGAGATCCCCACCCATGGGCAGTCACGACTGCATCTTCACAGCCCCGAAGGTGGCTGTGCTGGGGGCTGAGTCAGAGAGCTAGGCCAACCCTCTAGTCATAACACGCAGCCCTTGAGCTGGCATAGAAGATCTGTAAACTGCTGGTCAAGCTCTCTATGCACCATGACCTAGACCTGGTGAGTGGTGACAGCTTCCTGTCCATGCCTTCCCCCATGGGGGTGAGTCCCATCCCCAGAAGTGGTTCCACCTGAAGGTGGTGCAGGACCAATGGATGGCAAGGTCCCGGGTTGGGCCCCAGATGTACTGGGGCCCTGTGCCACAGCCAGCTGATGTGGGACTGGTGTGTCCGCTCAGACCTGCATTCCCATACGTGCTATGGTGTTTATGGTGTATAAACATATGTGGGTTAGTAATAGTCAGGACATTCCAGGGTTAGGTATAACAGCATGCATAGATATTCCCATTAACCCAGACACCAAATACAGAACAGTTGCATAGCAAATGGAACACATGCATATATGGGACCACAGTGATAACAACAACAGCATGCAGGATACATTGATGGCACCATGCCATCAGTGTTGGAGTATTTCAACATAGCACATGCATAGAAACAGATTTAAATAATTATCAACCAATAGGACATATGTCCCAACATAACAGTGGTCATCACATACTAGTTGTGGTTGGCATTTAGTTTATTGTTGGAGATACGGTGGGGAGGAGAGAAAGATGTCAATTAACTAGTATATTCCTGTAGTTCGCATTACTTTCCTAGTCAGTGCTGTTATCTGTACCTTACAAGTATTACTATACTACCCTATTGCCTTAATTTGGACAGTGATGTGGCTCTATTCATCTTTATACATGAACTGGTTTTACCTGCAGTATACACCTCTTACCTGTTATACCTGTGGAGGAAATGTTTAACACGAACTAACTGTTTCTACACATACTCCCAGATTCCAGGATGATGTTGTGCACATATCTGTTCATCTCTTTCTGCACAGTCTCTGGCCATGTCTTGAACACATGCAGGTGAACCGGGACATATCTAGACTATTGTCCTCTTCATCCTTTAATGAATTACAACACACTTATACAGGATTTCCTATAGAGTTATATTATGTAGCACAGTGTGGGTGACAGTGATAAGTGATACCTTATTATTCAGAGCAACTGCAACACTCACAATTCCATACAATACCAGAGTAAATAGTACCAGTAGAGGGTATCAACTTTTTTTTTCTTGGCACAGTGTTTGTATCCGACGTACCTGTGGGAGCAATGTTTGTTAACACTACCTGAATGTTGCCACACAAAGTACCAGATTTCACATTATTATTATGCACATACATGTCACTCTGTTACTGTACACACTCTGGTCACAGCTTGACAACATAGGGGTGTAGGTAGGACATACTTGGCTTATTACTCTCATAACAGTTTCAGGAGTTGCTAGAGTAACAGGTTTGTTCTTATAGATGTGTGACAATCAGTTGTATTCCCTGCTTGCTGCCTAAACATGTGGGATCATCCCACTGACTTTCCAGGGAGACAGGGTGATAGGCAGCAGATATGGGCCCGTATACTGGACATTCTGGTCTTATGTGTACAGTTGCGGGGTATGATTCTGTACGCAGCCTACTTCCACTCCCAGGATTCAGACCATGGCTGTGTCTGCTAAAACTAAAACACTGTCCATCACAGTTGTGTGTGCTATATACATATTGCTGTATATCTCCTATCTGCTTTCTGTCTTGCAATTCTCCTGTGGTTTTACATTCTGACCTTGTATTACAACACTCTTATACAGGATTTCCTAGACAGTTATATTATGTAGGACAGTGTGGGTGACAGTGATGAGCAATACCTTATTATTCAGAGCAACTGTATCAGTCACAATGCCATACAATACCAAAGTAAACAGTACCAGTACAGGGTATCATTCTTTTATTTCTGGGCACAGTGTTCGTATCTGACAGACCTGTGGTAGCAATGTTTGTTAGCACTACCTGAATATTGACACATACAGTACCAGATTCCACATTACAATTATGCACATACATCTTTCTCTGTTACTGTACATACTCTGGTCACACCTTGACAACATGGGGGTGTAAATGGGATATACGTGGCTTATTACTATCATAAGATTTTGGGGAGTTGCTAGTGTGCTAGCTTTGTTCTCATTGATGTGTGTCAATCAGTTGTATTTCCTGTTTGCTGCCTATACGGCTGGGATCATCCCACTTATTTCCCAGGGGGATTGGGTGACAGGCAGCAGATATGGGCCAATTTACTGGACATTATGGTCTTATCTGTACAGTTGTGGGGTATGATTCTGTATGCAGATACTCCCCACTCCCAGGATTCGAACCATGGCTGTGTGTGCTAAAAATACAAACGTTTACCTCTCAGTTGCATGTGCTATTTGGATTTTGTTGTCTGCCTTTTTGCTGTTTTCTGTCTATGTGTCTCTCAGTTGTACTAAATGACCTCGGGGGATTACACCAGTCATATACAGACATTCTTACACATTTTATGTTGCACAGTGTGGGTAACAGTGCTTAATACAACAGTACTCTTAAGTGATTGCAAATCTACATTACCATATGATATCTGGGTATACACATGCAGTCTAGCAGTTAGACCTTTATTGTCAGGCTATTTTGCTTTTATTTACATACAAACTATATGAGACTCTTTCTGCCATATTTTCCAGTGTATGCAGTACTTGCCTTAAACAATGCAGGTTTTATACTGGTAATTACCTTACTAATACATTTAGATTTATTTCCCATGACAGTACATGCAAGAGTATTAGTAACCTGCCTCACGTCACAACCTCTCCAGGTGACAGCCATGGGCCTCCTGGTTCACAGCCCACTAACTTGCCACTGTGAAGGACATAAGAGGAATATTTAGCCATACCTATCCATAATATACACAAGCTGGCAATTATTACACATGTAGTGGAGTAATACTTACACACAGCTGGGACAGACCCTGCCGTCCTAGCCTCTTGGATCAACTGTTCAAAGAGATCCCCCTTACGCTCATTCAGGTCAGCATAGTAATGCCTGACCTGCTCACCAGTTTGGGGTATGCCAGTGGCACTGGTGAGGTCATGGGCGAGATGGTCCCAGGCTTCTGCCTTATATTGGGAACCCTGGTACTGGCCCTGCAGCAGTCTCTTGTCATGCTCATAGACAAGGAACCCTGCATGACTCTTGACTCCTGGATGCCCCAGCACTGTGCCCAGAAGTGCACTCCCTCTCCTCTTTGTGCCATGGTGCCAGCAAGGGGAAGCTACAACCAGTTATGAGATGTATTCCTGCCTGTTGGGTTTATGTAGGGCCAAATTCCCACACTTTGCTGTTATTGGCCAGTTTTGAAAAGGCTAAGCTATGGGCAAACCTGCTTACCTAAGGTTGGCATTGTTTAAAGGGGTATACCACTGGGCACATTGAGTTTGCTGGCCTACACATTGCTTACACCTCCTAAGCTGGCCTGTGCAATGCTTAGTGGTGCTTACATTTGCCTTTGCATTATATTTGCTTTTTGGCATTTATTTATTATTCATTACATCATATATATATATATATATATATATATATATATATATATATATATATATATATATATATATATGTGTCTGGTATCCATGATTCATGTGTACATACACGGTATGGGGTCCTTGTGTTTAGCAGGGGACTTCAACACTCTATTACATTTACACCTCACATCTGGGCGTACTTCAGTACTCCAGTTCACATATTTCTGTTATGTAGTAGGTTATAGCACATATGACTGTATACTGATTCCTTTCACATGTTCAGTTTGATTTTACTATAGTGAGGGTTTGTTTGGGGATACCTCACTCTTATGTACTGCTGTGATGGCTTGGTGGTTAACTACTGTGGCTATAGTGTATAGGTTCCTTTGTTCAAGACCTGCAAGGCTGTTCATTTTGTTGCTAGTCAGTAAAGTGGCTGTTGGATACAGAGTGATTAAGGCACATTTAAGCACTTGTAAGCAGGTTTGTGTGGGTTTGCATGAGAGTAAGCAATGCTAACCTCTGGTTAAATATGCTTACAGAGAGTTAGCTTCAGTATTGCTTAACCTGTGTGCACATTGCTTACCCCATGCAAACGGGCTTAAACCCACTAACATATGCTTACTCCTGCTTACTACTGCTTAATAGTGCTTACACTTGCTTACTAGTGCTTACTTCTGCATACCACTGCACTAATTTAGACATTAATATATAATGGTTCTTGGGAAGGTGGGGTATTTGGAAGCTGTATGGAGTTATCATTCATTACACACTTTACCTTCCATTTGTATCCATGATTCCTGTGTACATATACTGCATGGGCACATGTGATTATTTGTGGACTTTGCAACATTATGACAGTGACACCTTACATCTGCATTTAATGCAATACTCCAGTTCACAAATATATGTTATTTAGCAGGTTATGCAACTAAAATATTGGTCATAATGTGATTTGACATGGAAAATGGAATGTGCTGCAGTGGGACTCGATCTGAGAATGCCTGCTCGTAAGGCGAATGCCCACTACACTATTGCTATACTGCTTCATTTGCATATATCTTCCTTGTTATCCTCTTCAGATATTTAAGCTGCTTTAACCATAGCTAAGCAATGGGAAAACCTGCACACCTATGGTTAGCTTTAATCAGATTCATAAAAAATGGTATGTTTATTTTGTTTGTATTTATTATTGCTGTTGTACATGTGGGGGGATGTTGCTGGGGGTATGCGGACACCTATGACTGGTCTCGCTCATTCTTTTGGCCTTTCTGCTGTTCTTCTTTGTGGGGTGTGTATATTCTGAGAGCTCTGCTCTCAGACACACCCCCTGCACTCTTACATGCTCAGTGTGAGATTTGGAGCTCAGGCAGCATGCCTTCATTAATATGCATGATGTGATGCCATCCTGCTCCTAAACGGCCACTTCCGTGCAGGACTAAGCTAGTCCTGCATGGAAAATTAGTAAATCCGGGGGATTTTTTTTGCAATAGTGTCATATTTTTATACATGCTGTATTCTAATCCATGTGGACCTGGTGCAGATTCCAAATTAACTCTCTTCTAAACAGTTTCCAAGTTTTCTACTTTAATCTTCTTTTCAAATCTTTATTCCTTAGTTTTGAAAAAGTATCTACTTCCCATTCAGTATTAGGTTGTATTAACGGGCATCTAAAATTTACACTAATATGTTTTTCTACTATTTCCATAATCTGATCTTGTGTGCTATGTAATACACCCGAAGTACCCTTCATTTTCCTCATAATACTGTTTTTCTCTTTAATAAATTTACTCAAGTATGGTGAAATGTATTTTTTTTCCTTGTAAAATATATCTTTGCTTATACAGTAAATGCTTTATTTTTATCTTATTTAAATATATAATTTGTGTTCTTTAAGAAAAACACCTTCATTTCCTCACTTCTTTCTAAACTATCAAACATGTCCTTTTTTAAATTTTTATACTCCATTTTCCCTCCTTCTTTTACTGTTTTCCCAACTTGTATAGCACATTTTATATTTTTGTTTAAAACACAGCTCCAATTCGGAATAATCTGTATAAAAAAATCCTCATTTCTGTATGATACTGCCACAAATTTAATACATCAGACTTTTCTTTATCATACCTTTAACTTCATTAACTATTTTTATTCCCTTTCCTAGTCATATATATTAAGAATTACATTTTACCTCAATCTAGATTGCTCTATGATCTTAAAAAATTGTCCCCAAAACACCTTCTTCTACAATTTGCAATCCTGATGAAATTAGGAAATAGTCAATTTCAGTTTTATGCTCTCCACTACTATGTGCCCATGTACTCATCTTCTAAATATATAAATGTCCATATTTTGTAATATCTAACACCTTCTTAATGTCATACTTTTTCCTTTTCTGCTGCCTTATATCACAATTAAAATATCTTACAATTATTTCCATATTTATACTTACATATTGAGTTATATCTTTAAACATCTCCTTTCTCTCTCTTTTTGAAACATATGCATAGATAGCCATTATTCTTATAATCTACTGTTCCCATTTACACTGAGAATTGTTCTACCCACTGTAATGAAAGTGATAATCAGTATTTTTATCTTATCTTTATGTAAAATAATTATTCCTGAACAAGTCTCTCTCCCTAAATTACAAATCACATTTTCTCCACCATGCATGCAATTTCTCTTCTTTTTTGAGTAATCTGGTATTTTCTAATATGATAATGTCAGTTTCCTGCTTTTCATGCAACTCCAGATTCCCTTTCCTTCTTAAAGAATTATTTAAACTCTTGACAATAAATATTGGCTTTCTAAGATCACGCTTATCCCTTCCCTTTCTATTTTTCATTATTATGTCTTTCAATAATGTTTCTTTTACTTTTTTGAACTCTCTCACCAATAGAGTTTCTTTTTTAACTAAATTCCATTTCATATCTTGACTATCATTTATTCCCGACTCATCTTATTCACCTTTATTTAAATCGAAACGTTCATTCCTAATTTCCTGTGATTCTTTTTTTCTTTCCAAAGTATTTATCTCTTCCTGTTTCATTTGTGCATCCATTATCTTTATTTCTGTAGCTGTAAATTCAATGTATTGCCTCTGTTCTATCAGTGTTTCTGCTGTCTCTGGTTCTTTTTGAGTTACTTTATATTCACATTCCATCCCCAGATGTTCTGTTTTATTACATTTATGACACTTTAACTCACAATTTGTCATATTGTGTTCTATCTTTCCACAGGCAAAACATTTTCTTCTTTCACGATTTGTTTATCGAATTATCAGCATTTCCACATAAAAAAACATCTTATGCTCTTCCCAATATTTTGCCATACATCTGTCCTCTTCCAGATGTATAATACTTGGAATACAAACAATATTATAATGTTTAGCTTTTAAAACATCATGACAGTGCCATGATACTGTCCACAAACATCTATTGTCATATAATTTTGAAATATCTGATACATCTTTGCACAAATTTAATAAATGTCCTTTTAAAGACTCTTTTTTTGCTTCAGTCCTGAACTGTCTCTGAATCTTCATCTTATGTCTCTATAAAATGCTTTAAACACAAATGAATTCCAAGGGGAACACGTTTTCTTTTTCTCATATTCCCCTAAATATTTCCTATCATTTGTCCAGTCTCAGCAATAATGTCACTATATGTCTCTTTATTTATATGAATAAAGTTTCTTACCTCACTGGCTTTGACTCCTAAACATGCTACTATTTCATCCCACGTCTTATATCTGTCCCTTTCACCCTCTTCTTTGTTCTCAATTGGTACTATAAAAATTTTTTTTCTTTCTGTAATTGTCATTTTTTTCTTTCACCCCTTTTTTCATAACCACTACCTAACCATTTCCATCCTTCCAACCTTACCTCATATCTCATTTTCACTCCCTCTATGATCATCCTCACAACTCCTTTTTCATGCAAACTCCCTTTATACGGTAGTTTCTCTATGTATGTATTGTAGTCTGCGCATTATTTTATATTATCTGATATTTACAGAAGCTCTCAGAGGTCATCGACTTCTTCAACCTCTATTGCTGCTCTTTCCTAGACATCAGCTGTAAATACGTTACTGTACATCGTCAATGATGCAACCTCCTGTCAATTGGGATTTTCTTGAACCTGTATTTTTTGGTGCTCACTCCTTTTTGTTTTTGTATGGTTCCTTGATATAATATTTCACTCTAACTACTATGTATAACTACGGATATGTCATTCTGCTTTACTGTGAATTTATTTATATTAAATACTCTGGAGCTTTTCTTCCCGGGTCTCCACTGAAAATGGGCTTCTGGCCTAGCAGGACCAACCTGGTTGTCAAATAAATAAATAAAATAAAAATTTTCACTCCGGTCTTCACCATCTCAGCATACAACTTTATTTTTTTCACTTGGTGAACATCCTCCTTCTGTATCCCCTCCATTAAATCTCTCCACAAGGCATCATTACCACTTTCTGGATCACTTGCATTTACTAAGTCCATAAACAAATCATCCCACAGCCTTCCAGATTTGAGGGTTATAACAACACATTTCTGTGCTGATTCTTTATCTTTAAAGAGATTCCAATGAAAAACGTCCTCTGAATACATCCCTATAACCACAAATTTTTCTTCCTCAATAACTCTCCTCTGAGAAAGTTTGGACGCTTTCTCATCTTTGCTGCAACTAATATCACCTTTTCACAAAGGTTCACTACTCATTGATTCACTGCTTCTCTCCTCTGACACCTTTCAACTATCTTTTTCACAAATTATATCTTTAACTTCTGCCAAGTCATTACTTTTTAACATCAATAGCTTTTCGCTATTCGTGACACTCTCTGTTTTTTCTCCCAGCTTCTCAAAGTCACCTCCAAACTTGGACTGGTTGCTGGAAGTGTCACCACAGAAAATGTCCCTGTATGTGAAAATAGTAGGGGAATTTCCCTAATAGCCTGGCCAAATTTTCCCTAATTGCTCTATAAATACCAATTCAATTTTTCCATTGAAAATAAGCTACTTGCCTAGTTGGACTAATCTGGTCAACAAAGGATAAATAGAATTAAAAAATATTTCTTAAGAAACCAAAATAAGTAGCATTTGACTTGCTACTACAGCAAACACTACTAAAACCGAATATTTGCTAAGTATTAAGGATTATATTGCATTTCAGAACAATAAAGGTGTCCATATTTATTGTACAATGTGTTGACTATTTTACATTTGATGAAATATGACTTGATGAAGGCCCCTGACATGACATGAGCCATCAAGCTGCCCCCCCCCCCAAGTAAGAGGCACTTGTGCAGTCCAAACACATATACGTAATATCATACAATGTACTTGTAAACCTAAGAATCCCACTTCAGATTTATACAAAATGTGGGCGCAATTCTTATAAAAGCTGCATGCCCTGAGAAAGATAACCCCTACTTCCTTGACTGCTTCCTTTGCTGTTATGAGTGCAAATATAGCTTGTCATGCTGTACTCTTATGCAGAGAATAATTAAGAGTGTTGCTATAGGGTCATAGTAGGGTATTAGCATCCTCTGCGTACTCTTTGTCATATTGTAACAAAAAAAAAAATCAAGTTCAGTCACTACACTGGCACATGTATATCTTTGTTTGATCTGACCCATGTAGATTGGCAGTCTACTATACCCTATTGGTATATCCAGAGTATCATATCCCCACATTTGTTTACATAGTGATTGTATTATAAAATGCTGATATGCAGCACACATCTTTACCATTGCTTTACATTCATACATATCCCACCCCATTTTACTTCAGTGCAGAAATCCCATAATATATTCACTGGGTGTACCTCTTGTTCGTTACCTTCCTTCCTTTTGACTTTCTTCCTTTCTCCCACATACATCTATTTTGTATTAAGATACCTTTCCTTTTTCCCTCTGTTTACAGATGCATTTTTTTATCAAAGTAAAAATACATTTTACACTATATTTCTGTCTTATGCTGTTTGTCTGGATCTGTCTTATGATGCTTGTTCCATTTTTGCCTCAGTTTTGTCCTAACAACCCTTATAGTATCCATAGACTCATGGTATCATAGGAGTTACGAGGCAAGCAAGTCAAATGTCCATTTTCATCCTGCCAAATTCCATTGTCAAGATCTACATTCAACTTTCAGGAGGTTAAATATGACAGGCAAGGCATGAATTAAACACATTCATGTCTAACTTAACATATTCTTTTCTAATTGGGAATCACTTGCTTTTAACTGCTCCGTTCCAGTACTTAATAATAAATACACACAAGCCATTGGAGCAAAAGAAAAAGAATAGCAAATTAGGTGAGAGAAAGGAATGAATAAGCATTGGTAGATTTATTAAAACTTATTTGCATGGAATAATGTAATTGGCTTCCAAGAAATAAGAACCAGAACATCGGATTGGATTACAAGTCAACCAAGAATTAGCATAGAGACTCCCATTGGTTGTGGGGGATGACTCTAAGTCAGCAGCATGAATATAAATAGAAGTAGCTGCAAATGTTAAGCAGACCTGAAGAAGGCTGATAAACTGAAAGTGCTTAACTTTTAAATGGTTAGGTTGCAGCTTGTATTTTGTTTTTTGTTTTAAATCATTTTAATAAAAGTTCTTTTAAAGAAGAAACAAGGAGAAGCATCTTAACAAGAATTTTAACAGCAGTAGCCAAGGAGGAAAGCACCATTCATTGAAAACATTCTGTATAATAAGTGATAGGGAATCATTATATAGGTTAGCTTATTTATTTAATAAGGTGGTATCTATAGTGAGTACTAACTTTATAAGGAATTCAGTGCATCTAGGAGGAGCAAGGTTAAATCTGAAAGCAAAAGTCATATTGCTATGACTATATCATAGCAGTAGAAAGGTCTGCACAGAGAATTTCAAATCAGAATATCTGAACTGCACACCACTTGAATCATGGAAATACAGCAATATCACTTCCATAGTAGTATTGCAGCATGCAATTGATATATGCCACTTGTATATTACATAGGATGAGCATAGTTTCTGAGTATGATGCACGCTAGTCTGGATGTCATGACTCATGTGATGCAACATCTCATGGAGATGTCTCTGGTATCCTAAACTACTCACAACTGTGAGCACACATTACATGTCACATGCTGTTAAATACCACTAGCTTTTGTCATTGTAGAGGATGATACTTATGTGGCTCTCATATTCATTAAGTTACAGTATACAGCATTCTAAGCAGCACCCTGACTCATGTCCTACTACTAATATACAGGTGGCATGACTTCAAAAGCTACACCATATATGCTGGTTTGATATATGTGCCCATGATGCAGTGCTGTATCTGTGAATGTGATCCGCCTTAATGGCATCCACAGTATAAATGTACTGTAGAATACTGTCATGGATTTTCAATTTTATGCTGAAAAGGTGGTCATAATATAGGATTTTAAACACAGTAGCTGTACTGCTGGGAATTTACAAAATGGCACCCTATGATGTGTGTTGACCACAAGCTATAGTTTAGATATCCACTGTTGTTGCCATCCATTACTGCTGTCGATACATGTACCATGCTATAGCCTTCAAGATATTGGTGTCATTAATTGTGATATAGAGACTCATTGTACATGTTACACATACAATACATCACTGCATTTTAGTGCTTAGTGAGAATAAACACCTGGTAGCATATCCGTCCTACTGCCACTGAATGTATACTGTGCTGCTTTTCATAGACTGTTAAAATATATAGTATAATCCCTGTAATGCATGGAGTGTCCTGATCCATCACCAGAGGCAGGAAAAAGACACGTTAGTTAAGTACCTTTCTCACACCAGAAAGGTTCTTAAACAAGTGCCATACATTTGAAGAAAAAGTGTAAGAGAGTTAAATATTTCACAGCCATAATAAGTGTTTTACTGCTTTCAAAGTCTGTAAAACACTATGTGCGTCTACATATTTATTTCTGTAACTGGCACTATATGGAGCCAATAAAGCTTCATATGTTACAAAGAATATTGATTTGGTTTCTGATCATAACTGCTATTATATGTTCCCAAGATCAACGCCAGTCATTACCCCTAGAGCTTCACTTCACAGGTGAATTACAGACACTTTGCAGACATCTGTGTTTTGGACACATCATAAATAGGCTATGATCAGCTGCCTGAACATAATGCTTTATGCTGTGAATGTTTTCATTAGTTATGTATCTACTGTTGTGTCCTACATGAATACAATATCTGAAGTAGTGTGGTACTAATAAACTGTCAGCACTCATAACTCAGAGCAATGACATGCCAAAAAAGAAAGAAAAACACTGAACATGCAAACGAAAAGGAAATATCAGGCATCTCTCTTTTCCATTAAACATCTTTTTTTTTTTTTTGCAAGTTCTGCCAACTCCCTCAGAACACCTGAAATTATATATGCCATCTTTGAGTTCACCATACCTCAGAAAAAAGGGAATATTACCAGAAATGGCAGTGTTGGACATACTATATATATATATATATATATATATATATATATATATATATATATATATATATATATATATATATGTAAGTCCTTTTTTTCAGCCATTCTTAGCATTATGGTACTTGCTTAAGTGGGTCTTGACATATGACATGTTTACTAAGGTGCCTTGCCTACCATTTGTTACCTATATAAAGTACCTGGTTTCCAATAGATAGATAGTTACTAATTCATAGTGCAGATATGCTGTAAATGTTTTCATTTTGGGTATACATACTTTACTAGTCCATGTCAGTGCCCCACCTGAGTTTTCTACAAGCTACAGCCTCCTTTCTGGTGAAGCATTCCAATAATAATACTTGTCAAATGTGACTGTGGACCGGTGGTGTATGTGTCTTTATGCTGTTGCTCTGATCTGACCTATTCTTTATTCAGAGTCTTGTATTTCTATGTTTTTACACTAAAGCACATGATTTGTGTAGTAATTCTGTCTTAAGTTCTACTAGAAGGCAGGCAAAGTAACAGCACCAGGGATCAATTTATTGAAGTCAAGCACTTCTGTCTTGTTCAAAGACTTCATCAGAACTACATAGCACCAATAAATAATTCAAATCATTAAAACACATGATAAGGAACAGCCAGTAAAATAAAAAAACCTCATTAACATAAATTAACTGGCATAGGGTTATGATTGAGCCTTCTTGCGGTTCTTGTTTTTTGTTTGGATTTGTTTGTCTGTCTTAAGTTCACCAAAGTACATTTTTGTGTTTACAGTAGGTAAACTAGTTCTGAATTCTGCCCTTTCAAATTAATAACTACTGGCCAATTTTGCCACTTAGTGGCATATTTTAAAAGCCTTGAGCCAGGTTATTTGTCTTAATTTTTTGTCTCTCTTTTTCTCTGTCTAGATTAACAGTGCTAGAATCCTTTACTGACTATAACAAAATAATTTTTCTTTAGAAAAAAAATGATTAACCATTATTTATTTATTTAGTTACTTACTTACTTGCTTTTTATTTGTTAATCACACAGGTAGAAGGACCATTTTAGCCATAACATTTGGCACTTGGCAAAGATATAACATGTAACATTTTTTTATGGATTACAATATACAGCAACAGATTGATTAACAGAATACATGTAAATGCAAGCAAAAAAAAAATGAAAAAAAATAAATTCAATGAAGTGCTATAAAATAAAATAAGTGTGCATAGTCTGTTAGTAGGGCAGAATATATAACAATTAAGGAAGTCTTCAGTCACATACTGCACTTTATAACATGTCTTAACAAGTAAGGAATGTAAGTTAGTAACACAGCTTATAAAAGGCACATGAGAGATTCTATCAATACAGCCAGATAGCCTAAGTATTTCCCTCTTGTTCATTTAAAGCTTTCTCAAGTATGTCTTCTTACAAAAGTAATAGCTCTGTTTTTCTAAAGATGCAGCAGGAAAATTAAGGAGATTTCACCTTAAAAAATAAAGGAAAGCAGATTTTTATCACATTTCTCAATGAAACGGCAGTGGTATTAAACTTTATTTTGTGTAATAATGGAAACATTTAGCACTAGAGCCTTTCCATCCAAAAATATGGCACAGGTGCATGTCCATATTATTTTGTAGTATGCTGTACATCTAGAAGACTATACAATGGCCAAAGCAAATAGTATCTGAAGGGCCCAAGAAAAGAACAGAAACAAATTCAAGATGCCACTATTTCAAGACTCGGCACAGCAGTGTACCTCTTACGTGATATCTAGCAAGGTACATTACATTTTATCAGCCTCAGTATATTATGCTGAAGCAGATCATGCCATACTACAATCTATAGCATAAGATACTTCTGCCTAACTCATATATATAGGAAACCCAAAAAGCACCATGATACAACCACCAACATGTAAAAAAAAAAATCAGTAAATAAAAAGTCAATGCTGTGTAATGCCCCCCTCCCTGAGTGCTGACAAGGAATGACTACAACAGGGCATTATGAACACAAGTCTTTTCACAAACAAAATTTAAACCTTTTGACATAAATAGATTTAACCAACAGACTTTATATCCGTCTTTGTGTAGTCTTTTAAATAAACATCATATGACAAGTTAGTTCTGATGAAATCCATTGGTGGAATCCATTTGTTTATGAACAATTCTGTGTTTGTATTACCTTGCTGTGGTTATTCCTTGTGAGCACTCAGGGTGAGGACTTTACACAGCGGATTTTAGATTAAGTCAAATATATGCCTATTGCTCATAGTATTTTCCTGTGATAAATTTGCCGATCATTTTAATTATTGTGTAACTTGTTCTGCTTTCCTTTTATAGACTGTTATCTAGTATCATTCAAAATAGCAATGATCTTCATTTGTGGAGGCTTCAAACATCTGTCACTCACTACTTTGGGTCCACTACAAATAATCCTATCTCATTTACATAACTTGCAATTATTCAGTCCCCAAAATATTGAAAACTGTAGGAGGTTGCTAGTCAAGACACTGGCATACCCATGGTCACAAAACTCATTTTTTTCACGGGAGGCAAACCCCCCACAACCCTATGAAGACCAATTCATATACCCCAGAGCTATGCATATATACTGATTGCAAGACTGCAACAACTTGGTGAAAAATTAGAAAGCAAGCAAAGTGCAACACGCTTGCTCTTCTTCCAGTCTACTCATTGTGACAAGATGCTCACAATCTTTTATGTTCATTGTTATTAGCATTGCCTATACAGTGCCAAACAATAAGTTTCCCTTGTATTGTTTCAATTATCCCAGGCTTAACCACATTTTGCCTTTTGACCTGATTCTAAAATGAAGAGTTCTCTACTCCCAATTGCAGCTAGCAATAATATTCAAAAGGACTATACAATTATTTATATAATAAATTCCTTTACATAAATGCAAACTATTGTGGCAGTACACTGCCATGCCCTGCACTTACATGACATTCTTCCACTCCCTGTTACTTAAAAGACCAGTAAGAGGGTTATTCAATTACTCTGAACAAATAAATAAAGAATGAATTATCTTGAATTAAAATGAAATAGGTTTCTTTAATGCCAGAAGATCATCACAGATGTGCTGTTGGCCTTTCAAATTTTTAAGGTGAAGATATGTTATCTAACAAAATATGAAAAGAGTTGTACTTGTTAGGTGTGTGTGTGTGTGTGTGTGTGTGTGTGTGTGTGTGTGTGTGTGTGTGTGTGTGTGTGTGTGTGTGTGTGTGTGTGTGTATATATATTTATATATATATATATATATATGTATATATGTATATATATATATATATATATATATATATATATATATATATATATATATAGTGAAAACACTGCACCTCCTGTATACATCATAGGCATGTGTATCTTTTTATAAATATGACCATCTGCATACATTGTTTAATACAGAAGGATTTAGTTAACTGTCAGCTCATTTTCATTATAGAGACTGATGAATTAATTTTTTTTCTAAGGAAATCAAGATAATGATAGAGATTAAGATACAGAAAGTGTTAGAGATAGCAAGAGAAAGAGAGACAGAGATAGCAAGACAGAAAAGCAGATGTTTTTCTTCTTCTTCAAACACAGATTTAATGACAGCATGAACAACCAAGACTGCTACATACATTTGCAGATTTACTTACACGGAATTACAAAACTCTGTATGGCATAACTTAATCTCTTGCTGAGTTCTTCTCTTTCAGGGTAGGGTTGAACAGTATGGTATCAAGTCTTGGACTTTTCATCTAGCTGTTGCCTTGTAGTTTGTTTTCAACTTCCAGCACAGCTGGCTCTTGTTTATTTGTTTTTGAAAGTAATGCTTTCATCTTTGGATAACTGCGGCTTCCAGGTTCAGATATCTCTTGTTGGGGCTTGTGGTGTACATGGTTAAATACAATGACTGGAATTATTCTAGTATAAAAAAAAGTGAAGCTATGGAAAAACAAATGTAAATTGCCTTGGCTGTACCGATGTTCCAATACTGAGAGTGATATATTGGTGTTCTTGAGATAAAATTAAGGGAAATATGAGAAGTTGAAAGCATACTCTACTCTTATTTTATTTCTTAAATGACAGTTTATTACAGCCCACCCAGTATTAATAACTGTTAAGTTTAAAGCTTTCCGTGTGTAGCAGTATAGCATTCTGAAATTGTGTTTAACTTGCTTATAATGTGGTGGCCTTATGCAAACAGGAGTTAAAACAGTATGGGGATTGAAAGGAGTAAATATGTTTTTGTTGCTGATGTTACTGTTAAGTCATTCTTCAGAGAATGAGTAGAATGGCACAGTAGGCAGAGAACAGATGCCATGGTAGAAAGCAATACAGTCAGCTGAGTAACTTCAGCTGGCAAAATATTAAAAACTTTCTCACTTTAATTCCTCTATACCTTAAACAGTAAATAAGCAATGATCAGTTGTATAATAATGACTTTTACCTTACTGAAAGAAATACCTGCTTTTATTATAACCAAGCACCCAAACATTCTTCTGATATTCATTCTTGTTAATTAGATAAATTATTTTTCCATCTATCTATCTGTCTATCTATCTATCTATCTATCTATCTATCTATCTATCTATCTATCTATATCTATCTATATGACATATTTATGGGGAGTGCGTCTTTGTGTCTTTGTATGTGTACATGGGTCCTTGTCTATGTGAGTGTGTTAGAATAAGACACTGAAAGCCTTTCTGATTTATTTACATTTCTCAACATTTTTTTCCTCTGCTGTAATGGTAAGCATATCAACCAAGGCTGTTGCTGTACTAACCTGCCACTGAGAGGAAAAAATACTTTAATTACTTAAACTTTTCCATTTGTCATAAAGTTAACAAAGAAATTGAGAAATGAGACCATGGATTTTGTGTGTGTGTGTGTGTGTGTGTGTGTGTGTGTGTGTGTGTGTGTGTGTGTATATGCAAATAATTGTGTTTGTGCATCTATATAATTAATGTAATGCACATTGACAAGATTGAAACGTTTATAGCACTTGAAGATATTATTAGACCATCAAGATTGTATGAGGTATATTTCCTTACTTATAAAAGTTGGCTATCGATTTTAATAAATCTCTGATCTAAGGATAATTTTCAGTGGTTTTGAGGAGGCTTAACTTTTTGCAGGACAAAGGGGATGACCCGGGGGCTCATTCTCCCATTATGTTTGACATAATGTGGTATATGCTCCAGCAATTTCCTGATTCTTATGTTAAGAAGAGATATTTGGGTCTATATTAGAACACCTAACTTTCAGAATTTCGAGTGTTCTAATATCGACCCAATTTCAGCGAACACTGAAAATATCGAAGAAACAGAAAACCAATTTTTTTCCTAGGGAAAGAATTTAGTTGTCTGTTTCTGTTGCTTCGGTATTTTCAGTACTGTGGTGGAAAGTTACGGGTCGGGTTCAGGTATGTGTGCGATTGTGTGGACATGAGAGTTAGGGCGGGTTAGGTGAGTTAGAGTTAGGGTGTGGGTTAGGTAAGTGCGCGATTGTTTGGACATGAGGGTTAGGGTGGGGTAGGTAAGTTAGGGTTAGGGTGCGGGTGATGTGACTGTGAGATAGTGATGGACCTTAGGGTTAGGGTTTGGGTTAAGGTAAGTGGATAGTTAGTGGTGTATGAATAGTTTAGTGTAGGGTTAGGTGTAAGAGTTTAGGTGTATGTGTGTGGATTGCTGTTTGTTTGGTGTGCTTGTGTTGTGTGTATGTGTTTTGGAACAGCAAATTTTTTCCCTAGGAAAAAAATTGCTGTTCTGTATGTTCAATGTTTTAAATTTTCGATTAATAGGGTTTGATATTAGAACACTTGAAATTTTGAAAGTTTGGTGTTCTATTATAGACACAGATATTTGTGGGTTTTTCTAGGGGATTTTCTATTAAATCAAGGATAGTTGGGGATGAGGTAGTTTGTAAGAATTTTTGCTGTGTATTTGGGAAGGAAGATGACTTGTACGGTCTGGTGGAGAAGGAACGGCAGGCAGGCAGGCTGTTAGGAACTTTTGATAATCCCCACTTTGAGACTTTTAAGGTTTCACCATTGGGTTTGATTCCTAAGAAGGCAGCCAGTGAGTTAAGGCTTATTCATCATTTGCCATACCCAAAAAGGAGCTCCATTAATTATTGCATTTCAGCTGAGGATGTCAGGGTCAATTATACATCCCTGGATGATGCTGATAAGTTTATTTGGGGATTTAAAGATCTGTGGTTAGTCAGGGTGGACATTGAATCTGCCTATCAACTTTTGCTGGTACATGAGAAGGAGTGGACATTATTAGTCGTGGTAGCAGGGAGCAAGTTTTACTTTAATAAGGCATGCCAAGGGGAAGTTCGGTGGCTTGTGCTACTTTAGAGAAATTTAGCACATTTTGTATTGGGTTTGGCAGCAGTGGGTCAATATGCAGAGGGCAGTGCACTATTTGCATGATTTCTTGATTGTAGATGAGGGGTTAGAGGGAGCATTTGAAGGTCTATGAGAGTTTTTAGGGATGTATGAGGAGTTGGGAACCCCATTGTCTAGGCTAGAAGTTGGAAAGTCCAGTTAAGGGACTGGATTTCTTAGGACTGTTGACGGATTCTGAATGGGGATTGTTTTGCTTGCCAGCTTAGAGGATTGCCCGAATGAAGGAGAAGATTGGTTGAGTGGTGTCCAAGGAAAAGGTGCAGATTAGGGAGGTTAATGAGCTTTAGGAGCTTCTGAATTTTACATGTAGGGCAGTTCATCCAGGGCTTACCTTTTGTAGGTCAGTGGCCTTTCTGCTAAAAGAGCAAACTTTGTTGGGTCAGGATTAACAAGTTATTATGGGCAGTTTTGTCACTTTGTTTATCCTTTTTGGTGCAGTTTAATGGTTTCTCTTTCTGGCAAATGGACTGGGTTGGTCAAGGTCAATTGTTTATGGATGTAGCTGGTGGTAGCGAAATGGGTGCATTTTTTGGACAGGAATACTTTGCGGTTTGTTGGTTGATGGAATGGAAGGATGAGTGGAAAAGGATGTTGCCTTTTTGGAATTAATGCCAATTTGGGTTGCTTCAATAGTTTGGCAGTAGCAATTGAAGGGAACGCGGGTAATTTTTAACTCGGATAATATGGCGGCAGTGCTAGTTTTGCAAGCAAAGACTGTAAGATCTGAATTGCTGTGTGTGCTACGTAAGTTGGCTTTGCAGAGTTTATTAATACATTTTTCATTCATGGGTGTGCATGTGGCATACGTTAGGAATAAGATTGTTGAAAGTTTGTCTAGATTTCAGTTTTTCAGGTTCTGGCAGCTGGCCCCAGGGGAGGAGGAAGAGCCGATGGTATTCCCAGATGAGGTGTGGTATATTTTGGTTACTTTGGTTAATGTACCTTTAATGAAGGTATATGTTAATTATTTTATTGAAATCACATGGTTTTTAGTAGTACACAAGGTATTTATTTGGTATTTTGGCTGGTAATAATGTTTTGAAGAAGTCCCAGTTTTTCAGGGATGAAAGCACTTAACTTGATGTTTTAATAAAGTGTTTACATGTTTGGAGCATTTTTGCCCCTTTATTTGGGATTAATTAATGCTTGGTTCACAACCTTTGCTTGCTGTGCACATATTCAAGCTCTTGTTGTGGAGTTACTGGTTTCTGGTAAGCTTCTTCATGCTGTTTCATGATTTATGAGGTGTGGTATCTTGACTTCATGCAACTAGGAGGTTGGTACAGCAATCTTGGCAGATGTCCACCAGGAAAGTCTATGGTAGGGCAGGTTTGCAATTAAATAGATCAAGTCACTGCTGTTGACCAGCATGCAGTTGAAAGGCAGTTTTCCAATGGGCATAATGCTGACTCAAAATACATTGACTACACTACAGCGAATGGGTAGTGTAGATCGAGTATCTGAGTTCAGCATTGTGCACTGACATTGCGATTCAGTGAGGAACAGCGAATTAGCCCATCTCCTCACTAGAGTGCAATCTCAGAATTAGTATGTATAAGTTGCAGGGGGTATGGGGGGTGCAGGCGAGCTTGCCTCCCTCCAAAATAGTAAAATACACATACTGTTGACTACGGAATGTCATGGTACGTGAAGGTGCATAGCATGGGTGACTGATGTCACTTCCTGCTATGTCAAATACATCGAACTATGGGTGTTGATGTATTCAGTTTTGACCTGGCAGAATTTTGTTGTTCCAGATTCAGGATTTTGGGTCAATCATGTGGCTGCTAGACTCATGCAGTTTCCAGGTTTTAATAGTAAATTGGTAGGGCATTAATTGATTTTGATAAATTTATTTTGCATTTGCCTAAGGATGAAGAAGTGTGATCAGAAGAGCTTTTACTGCAATACTTGGCTCGGGCTTGGTGGCAGGCTAAAGTGGTACAATCGGTTAAGGTGAACTTGGCAGCGATTAGTAGATTTGCACAGGGGGCTGGGCTGCATAATTTTACAAAATTCTGGATGGTGGTGCACATGTTGAAATGATGGGGTAGAGTGTCTGGAGTGCATATGGATATGAGTTGGCCATTGATGAGACAGGTTTTGAGAGTTTTATTGAGAAGTTTGGCCTTAGTGTAGGGTGAGTCAGTGGACTATGTTTTGTGGGTTACTTTGTGTTTATGGATATATATTGGGATATTTTGGGTGTCAGAGTTGTTTGGTTCTTTAGTTTGGAAAGGTGTTTTACTGGGTCAGTGCACATTTGGTTGCTTAGGTCTAAAATGGATCCGTTAAATAAAGGCATGCAGATAGTTCTTGGGAAAGGTAGAGGTGTGGGCCTATGTACAGTGGGCTGGACTTCAGCACTGATGTGGACTCATGTTGGGGGCCATCTGGAATTAGTATTTCAGTTGAGAGGGGGTAAGGTGGTAAAGGATAATCAGTTATTACATATAATGAGAAGGGTATTGTGTTGTGTGGGTTTTACAGGTGAGAGGTTTTCAACTCATTCTTTCCATATTGGTAGGGCATTGAATCTGGCAAGGGAAAGTAGGCCCACTGAGGTCATTCAGAGAGCGGGAAGGAGGTTGTCAAATGCCTCTTTATCTTATATTAGGTAATGTATGCCAATGATAGTTAATAATTATTTTTTTTGTCTTCCATTAAAGGAGATTGTCATTTTAGGCCATTCTTATATCCACTGGGCGGTGAAGAGGGCAGCAGTTAGGATGGCTGGAAAGGACTTGGGTTTGCGTTGACTGGGAAAGTCAGTTAGCTGGCACAGGATTAGAGGTCTTAGGTGGAGTCAGCTTATGGATGAAATTGAAGTGATACACTCACAGAAGGGATTGTGATGGATATTGGTGGTACACTTGGCTGGTAATGATTTAGGGTCAATTCCTAAGACCCACTTAGTGGACAGGATAAGGGAGGATTTGGTTATTTTGCAGACGTTATATCCAGGCACGTGCATCGTTTGGTCGGAGACAGTATTGTGTTTGTGTTGGCAGCATGCTGTTAGTTTCAAGGCTTTGGAGCAGGCAATAGGTTTATTAAATATAAGCTGGCATGGCTGTTGGGGGCATTGTGTATGTGTATGGTAGAACACTGGGATTTCAATGATAGAGACTCAGTTTGGTTTAGATCTGATGAGGTGCATCTGAGTGAGCTTCATTTAGATTTGTTTAATGTGCATTTAAGTTTATTTTTGGAAGGTTTAGTGAAAGATTTTATGTAGGAGTGAGGGAACAACCTGTGATCAGGCTGGTGGGTGGAGAAGAGGGTCAGGCTTGTTCCACTTCTGTTCTCTAACTTGGTATTTGGGTTGGTGCAATGATTTGTAGGGATAAAAGAGAGAAATAAGATGTTGTTTGATTGATAGATATGTGAGTGGAGGTATGAATGCTGTTTGTTGACAATTCTTGACTGATAAAATAAGTGAGCAGAGGTATAGATGCTGCATATTGAGCAGGGTGAGTGGGGTATGCTGCCCTGATGTACATTATGAGGATTTTACAGTTTTTCATGTTTTGGTTATAATGTTATTGTGTTTCAACTAATATTGAAATGATGTAATAAAGTTATGTTTGAAATTAATAAAGGTTGTCAGATGTCAGTCTGTGTCATGTATTATTAAAGAGGACTGTGAGAAATGAGGTTTGGGAACAAATCAATTTGTCCAGGGAAATCTTTGACAAGGGAATAGAGAGGTAAATAGGGTGAGGGTGGTAGATGCTTTTTTAGGTAAGGAATTTATGTTTAGGAAATAGAGATAGGGTTTTTAGTTGGAAAGGGAAGGGTTAATTTGTGAAGGGACTTTAGAGGAAGTGAGGTGGATATACGGTGGGACTTAGGAGTATTATTGGAGCTTAATTGTTAGGAGGGTTGCATTTTGGCATGATGTTGTTACCTGCCCTTCTTCCCAATTTTTCTTTTACTTGTTTTACATGGTTATGGAGTGGGTATTGGGTGTGCAAGAGGGGCAGGCTTATCCCTCTACTGTTCATCCTCTTGGCATTGGAGTTGATGCAATGATTTTGGGGGATACAAGTGAGCAACAGAATGCTGCCTGATTGATAAATAAGTTAGTGGAGGTATGGACTCTACTTATTGACAACGCTTGACTGATAAAATAAATGAGCAGAGGTACAGACACTGCTTATTGAGCAGGGTGAGTGGGGTACACTGCCCTGATGTACATTATGAGGATTTTACAGTTTTACATGTTTTGGTTACAAGGTTGTGTTTCAACTAATATTGAAATGATGTGATACACTTATGTATGAAATTAATAGAGGTTGTTGAATGTCAGTCTGTGTCGTGTAGTATTAAACGGGACATGGACAAAGAATGAATTATCTTGAATTAAAATTAAATAGGATTCTTTAATGCCAGAAGATCATCATAGAGGGGCCCTTGGCCTTTCAGACGTTTAATGTGAAGATATGATACCTTACAAAATAAGAAATGAGTTGTTGTATTTATTAGGTGTGTATAGTGAAAACCTGCACCTTCTGTATACATCATAGGCATGTGTACCTTTTTATAAATTGGGCCGACTGCATACATTGTTCACTACAGTAGGATATAGATAACTGTCCCCTCATTCTCATGACAGAGACCAAGACAGACAGAACCTTAAAACCAAAGTATGTTGCATGTGTGTATGGTTTAAAGTACACAAAATAACAAATAAGGATGGACTGTGCTGTATTTTTTGAGATGTAAGTGACTTAAAATTCTGATTGATGAATTTAGTTTTTTTCCTAAGGAAATAAAGACAGTGATAGAGATTAAGATAGAGACAGAGTTAGAGATAGCAAGAGAGAGAGAGACAGAAATAGAGACAGAAAAGCAGATGTTCTTCTTCAAACTCAGTTTTAATGACAGTATAAACAACCAAGACTGCTACATACATTTATAGATTTACTTACAGGGAATTACAAAACTCTGTATGGCATAACTTAATCTCTTGCTGAGTTCTTCTCTTTCAGGGTAGGGTTGAACAGTATGGTATCAAGTCTTGGACTTTTCATCTAGCTGTTGCCTTGTAGTTTGTTTTCAACTTCCAGCACAGCTGGCTCTTGTTTATTTGTTTTTTGAAAGTAATGCTTTCATCTTTAGATAACTGCTGCTTCCAGGTTCAGATATCTCTTGTTGGGGCTTGTGGTGTACATAGTTAAATACAATGACTGGAATTATTCTAGTATAAAAAAAAGTGAAACTATGGAAAAACAAATGTAAATTGCCTTGGCTGTACCAATGCTCCAATACTGAGAGTGATATATTGGTGTTCTTGAGATAAAATTAAGGGAAATATGAGAATTTGAAAGCATACTCTACTTTTATTTTATTTCTTAAATGACAGTTTATTACAGCCCACCCAGTATTAATAACTGTTAAGTTTAAAGCTTTCCGTGTGTAGCAGTATAGCATTCTGAAATTGTGTTTAACTTGCTTATAATGTAGTGGCCTTATGCAAACAGGAGTTAAAACAGTATGGGGATTGAAAGGGGTAAATATGTTTTTGTTGTTGATGTTGCTGTTAAGTCATTCTTCAGAGAATGAGTAGAATGGCACAGTAGGCAGAGAACAGATGCCATGGTGGAAATAAATACAGTCAGCTGAGTAACTTCAGCTGGCAAAATATTAATAACTTGCTCACTTTAATTCCTCTATACCTTAAACAGTAAATAAGCAATAATCACTTGTATAATAATGACTTTTTCCTTATTGAAAGAAATGCCTGCTTTTATTATAACCAAACTCCTGAATGCTCTTCTGCTGTTCATTACTGTTAATTAGATAAATTATTTTTCCATCTATCTATCTATCTATCTATCTATCTATCTATCTATCTATCTATCTATCTATCTATCTATCTATCTATCTCACATATTTATGGGGGAGTGTTTGTGTCTGTGTATGTGTACATGGGGTTTTTAATTTGTGAGTGTGTTTGAATAAGACACTGAGAACCTGTCTGATGTATTTATATTTCTCTACTTAAACTTTTCCATTTGTCATAAAGTTAGTAAAGAAACTGAGAAATGAGACCATGAATTTTGTGTGTATGTGTGTGTGTGTGTGTGCGCGTGCGTGTGTGTGTGTGTGTGTGTGTGTGTGTGTGTGTGTGTGTGTGTGTGTGTGTGTGCGCGTGCAAGTGCGTGCATGTGCGTCTATATAAGTAATGTCATGCACATTGGCAACACTGAAACTTTTATAGCACGTGAAGTTATTATTAGGCCTTACAGACCTTTTTGGGTATATTTCCTTATTTATAAGAGTTGGCTATCAGTTTTAATTAATTTATAAATCTCTACCTTTTACAAGTTAACATTCAAAACAAATTGCTAATGACATTAGACTCATCAGGAAACAAAACCATCATAAACAGTGAATCGAGGATCAATGATGTTTTACCTGCTGTGGGAGAATCTCTAGTCTGAGAACTGTGCTTCTCTTATTTAAAAACATGCAATTATTTAAGACCTGTATCCAATGTGTTAATGTGCAGGAAATCCTGACAATGAACTCCAGCTCAGTTATGCTACATAATGCTAAGATGAGTTGTACACAGGTGTGATGACTGGGATGGAAAGTGAGTGAATAGCTGTTATAAGATAACTAAGGAAATGGGAGCATTATTCCTGCATGGTTAACAGAAACAGTAATACAGTACAACAGTAATGCCACAGATATGCATTTGCAAGCTGGTGCCCACTTGTCATGTAATTTTTAAACGACTGGGCATTATTGTTGGAGTAAGAGAATGGAACAACTGGAAATGTTCCTTTCTGAAGATGCAACAGATTATGGACATACAGTGATCTGTAAACACACAGCTGTATATTACAGGAATGTATGAAGTACAAGCCAGTACTGTGCAAAGCATGCTAGAATCATGCAGTGTTGAACCTTATTACATCATACAGTGATGTGGCATAAGTATGACTGAATGAAAAATGGTCCAAAGTCACTTAGTTTGATTCTGACCATTTGTGGACTTGAAGTCATATTAAGGTACATGCCATTTTGCATTTATACATTTGGTTAATCAATCTGTTTATTCAGTTTCTTAATTAGACTCTTTATACAGTTTGTTAATCAGGCTGTCCAACTGGATTTAGGACCATTTGTTAGGGGAGACCTCCGACTATTGTCTGGTTATATGACTTGCTCGTTGTCAAATAGTAGACAAATGGAGATTGAGTGAATCAAATCTAGGACTGCTAGACAAATCTGGTTAGCAATGTTTATGTGTATTATTAATTGGAATAGTTTTGCTTTCATTCCTTTGCTCATTCATTTATTTACTGTCTGTTTCCCTGATTAATCCAGGCCAGAGTTGTTGGAGAGTTAGAGCCTTATCCCGACAATCAGTCAGAACAAGACGTAGAAACTCATTCTGAACTTGATACCAGTCAACCTTAAGAAACACACACACACACACACACACACACACACACACACACACACACACACACACACACACACACACACACACACACACATTCACATGAATATATCATAATTGAGTGCTACCTTTTATTGGTTGATCAATTAGGGAAATTTTAATATATCACTTTTGCTTGTTGTGTAATATTTATTCAGAAGAAGTCCTCTGTGAAAGGTCAAAAACACTTAATCGTTGTAGTATTAAATTTATTTTGATACTCAAGTGGTGTCCGTTTTTTTTTTTTTTTTTACCACCATAGTGATTTATTTTCACAATATACCATAAACATATATAGAAGAAGACACACACACACGCACACACACACACACACACACACACACACACACACACACACACACACACACACACACACATGAATATATCACAAACACACATAGAGGTAGGCAGACACATACACACACACACACACACACACACACACACACACACACACACACGCACATGCACACGCGCACACACACACACACACACACACACACACACACACACACACACACACACACACACACACACACACACAACATGCACACACACTAACACACATACAGACACTAATATGCTCATACTGTAGTTACATCTTCACATCATAAATGAAGTTTTGAGGAACACAGTTCCCCTGTGTTACATCTTTGAACTGTGGGGGAAAGATGAGGTCCCAGCATACTCTGTCAGAATATACAATGGTCCAGGACTTCACTTGAGAATCAAAGCCTGTGAGGCTGCAAAACAATTTTCTTGCTGTAAATCTGTCTTTTACGCCTATGCTAAAATTGAAATTGCAACCATAATACCTGGTATTTGCTTTTTGCTTATTTTTATGCTTTATACGATATGTATATACATTAATTAATTTTGACTGAGATAGTAGAAAGTCTTACTTACTTACTTGGCAAGTTGCAGTGTTTTAAGATGTCTGATGAAACACTTGCTAATATGAAAGGTTACATGTCCGCAGTATTGGTAAAAAATAATGGACTGATTATATATTTCTTTATTTACTGGCCATTCAAAACTGATCCTTTGGTAGTATTGTTATTATTGCTTTATCCTAAGAGACCCTGCTGCCTGCCTGTATAGCAACAGATATTTAGTTCTACTCCCTCTTTTGAACTAATTCACTGGGACTGCTGTGGAATTATCTACAATAAAGAAATGCCTATTTGTTGATCGAATTTGGCTACAATAGGCACAATTTCTCTGAATAAAATACATGAAAGATGACCAGACTACAATTTTTAGAACAAACATCAACCCCTGTAGATTTGATATGTCTAATCTGATTGCAGAACAGGAACACAGAGTTAAGGACAAGGCAATGATTTCTAGTTTACCAATGTGGTAAAAAAATTGAGGAAATCAAGGTATTATAGAAATTTCTTAGTGTGATATTTTGCTTGACTATTAAATTCGCTGGAACATTCTCTTTCTGATACACTATTTGTGTATTATTTATTATTTTTCATATAGTTAATACTTATATCGTAAGAGATGGGTCTGTTTTTTTTTAATCTTAATTAGAATGTTATGGCATATCTTCAATAATAATAGGATTTCATCTAGTCAGTGCATCTGGTTATCATTTCTAGAGGCAAGATTGTGATAGGTTGTGGAGTGAGTTGTTTAGAAATTAAAAAAAATTGTTTTCCTGGGGAAGACTCATTAGTTGGACCTTGGCACAGGTAATTTAGATACTTTCGGATTTGAGAAAAATTATATGATTTTACGCACGCATGTGTGTATGTGTGTGTGTGTGTATGTGTGTGTATGTGTGTGTGTGTGTGTGTGTGTGTGTGTGTGTGTGTGTGTGTGTGTGTGTGTGGGTGTGTGTGTGGGGGGGTGTGTATGTTTGTGTGTGAGGTTGGGTGTGTGTATAAATATACGCACACATTTATCTTGGTCGTACTCAAGGTTTAAGATCTTTTGTTTTGCATACCATTTTATATCCACTTGTCTTTTGAGTAGTTTTATCAGCACCACTCAGTACATTATTTGTATCTGTCCTAGTGGAGCAGGTTGGAATTAACTACAAGAATGCAGGGTCAACTTCAGATAACTACTGCAGCAAAATGATGTCATTTCCTGTGCCTCTATGACAATTTCCTGTCTTCATTACTCAAAAGATCTGTAAGGGGATTATTTAATTAATCTGAACAAGTAGATAAATAATTAATTACCTTGTGTTAAAATGAAATAGACTTCTTTAATGCTAGTAGATCATCACAGATGAGTTGCTGGCCTTTCAAATGTTTAGAGAGAAGATATAACACCTTACCAACATGAAATGAATTTTTGAATGTTTGTCTTTAAAAAAAAACATTTTATTTTTTATTTTATTTATTTGTTTTACATTTGTTGACTGGGCTAGTCCAGCTGGATATATGTCCATTTTCAGTGGAGGCCCGGGAAGAAAAGCTCTACAAACAACAAAAAATAGGCCAAGACAGTGATATTTACAATAGAAACTGATACATTACAAAGCTTTATAACATATCACATATCTAGGATTTTATATTCTGTATTCCAATAGGGAAAAAAACCTGATGTAAACAAACCTAAATGGAACAGTAGTTTGTATTAATAATGCAAATTATATCTAAGAGATACTATAGGTTCTAAAGTCGCACAAAAATATCAAAAGAAAATCGCTAGTGTTAAGTGGTTAGAGTATTCATAAGCAAAGTACAAGGATACAGTTATAATGTTCAGTCTCACAAGAGTTCTGGTCTTATATGAAAATGGTTAGTCATTCAATTGCATATACATATTTACATGAGGAATAATCCTCAGAATGGTCAAGCACACACATAAGAGGCTAGGAATCAAGGGAGTCTAGAAAAGGGTATGGTGGTTAGTCTGGGTTATCACAGGGGCATAGCCAGTGTGATTTGAGGTAGGGTTTGAGCTTGCTTTTAAATAGGTTAACTGAGGATAGTGAGGTTAGTTGACTTGGGAGGCCGTTCCAGGTTTTACCTACTGTATTAGAGAACAGGGTGTCAGTAGCTGAATTATTGGATTTAGATGTCTGTACAAGTAGTTTGTTAGATGAGCGTAGGGTTTTGAGATTGTTATAGGGGGTGACTAGGGACGTAAGTATAGGTGTATTTTGAGGTTGAAATAGGATCTTGTGGGCTACTATTAGTTGATTAAAACATATTAAATTTGGCAATTCTAACCTTCCAAGTTGATTCAGATTAATACAGTGATGAGTTCTATAGGAGGACCCAGCTGCAAATCTGGCAATATTGTTGTAGGAGGATGAAAGTTTGCTCAGATTACTTCTGCATAATTTGGTATAGATATGGGAGGCAGAGAGCAGAGTAGAGATAAGGTGGGTGCAAGCAATGGTGACCCTGGCTAGAGGAGTTAGAAAGGGTTTGATCCTGTAGAGGGAACCTAGTTTCTTATTCACTGTTTTTATGGTGTTATTAATGTGAGGCTCATAAGACAAGTTATTATCTATTATTACTCCAAGTAGTTTGGTGGTTGGCTCAGGAGATATTAATGTTCCATTATTTGAAGTGACAGCAAAGTTAAGTGGGGAGGTTCTGCAGGTGGGGGTGAATAGTAGCATTTTAGTTTTATTTGGGTTTAAGATAAGATACCTATGTAGGAGCCAATTTTTGACTGTGCTAAAGGTCTTTTGGGTTAGTGACTGAAGTTCTGATTGGGAAGTAGCAGAGCATATGCGTGTGGAGTCATATGTGCATTGGATACAGTCAGCTTGTGGAAATACAGAATGGAGGTCATTTGTAAAGATGGAGAAGAGTAAAGGACCCAATATGGATCCTTGAGGGATGCCTAGGGCAATTGGGAGGTGGCGAGATAAGGTATTATCCCATAGTACAGTCTGTTGCCTATTATCTAAGTATGATTGGAACCACTGTATAGAAAGGGCATCCAATGACAAGATTTTGAGTGTGTCTATGAGGAGGTGGTGGTTAACCATGTCAAATGCTTTAGACAGGTCGATAAAAAGTGCTGAGGATAGAGTGTCATTATTACAATTACTATTAATGTGGTGAGTGAAGGATAAGAGAGCTAGTGAAGGATAAGAGAGCAGAGGTGGTGCTATGAAATGCTCTAAAGCCATGATGATAGGTGGCTAGTAAATTGTTTTCAAGTAGGTAGGTTAACAGTTGTAAATTAATGCATTTACCCATTATTTTTGCCAAAAGAGATAGTATGGCTATGGGCCTGTAGTTGGAGAACTCCTTGGAGTTATCACCTTTTTGTAGAGGGATGATGTGAGAGACCGTCCAGATTAAGGGGATAGTTCCTTCAGAAATAGTTCTGTTAATTTGGGTGGATATGGGGTAGGATAGGACTTTTGTGGCTTTTTACACGTATTCTGCAGGTAGTAGATCTGCAGAGAGTGTGGTGGGTTTACGTTTCTGGATGAGGTTACAGATGAGGAATGTGGGCACTGGCTGAAAATGAAATAGAGGAGGATTATTGGTGGAGGTTGTGGTAGAGCATGAGGTGCTAGGGGATGGCTGGTTGGCTAGGGATTGGATTGTTTGAGTGAAAAATGTATTAAATGAGTTGGCTATTTGGATGGGATTGCTGTGAACAGAGCCAGAGGGAGTAGGAGTGCATGAGTGTCCGGGGTGTAGGAGGTTATTGATGCCTAACCTGAATTTTTGAGGATTATTTTGGTGGGTTTGTAGAAGCTGGCAGTAATACTTTCTTTTATCAGACAATATGGCTTTTTTTGTTTTGTTTCTTAGCTGTCTGAATTATAAGTGATCTGAGGGGCTTTTTGTTGAATGCCATTTGGCCCATAGTTTATTTCTTTGGAGGATTTTTTGTTTGGTAGTTTTGGTGAGCCATGGTGCTGGTTTAGTTCTGATTCTAACTTTGCGTAATGGGGCATGGCAATCTAGAATGGAAAGGAATTTTGAATTAAAGTATTTAACTGCATCATCTAAAGGGATGTGTTTCAGGGGTGACCAGTCACAGGGGCTTAGTTCAGTTTGAAAGTAAGCTGGGTTAAACTTTTTGTTAGTGCGAATAGTTCTGTAGATGGTTGAGTTTGGAAATTCGGTCTTATATCTGATTAGATAGGTAAGCAAGTGGTTACTTATGTCCTCTGGGAGGGTGCCTGTTTTATAGTTTTGTTGGGTAGTATTAGTGAGTATCCAGTCAAGGGTACTTGTTTTGTTGTTAAGTTTATTAGTTCGGGTTGGGGATGTTATAGTTTGGGTAAAACCATATAGGTTGATATAAGTAGAAGGCTGCTCAGATATACAGGAGTTCCAGTTTATGTTAAAGTCTCCAAGTATTATGGTTTCTTGTGAGTAGTTACTTGAGACCCAGCTGAGGATAGCCTCTAATGTGTTGGTGTTATTGCCTGGGGGAAGATAGACACAGATTATATATATGGCTTTACATTTGTTAAGCTGAATCTTAGATAGAAGAATCTCTGCACTGCTGGAAAGTGGAGGTTTGGGATCTAGTGAGGTAACTTATAATCCATTCTTATAAAGTATGGCTACACCTCCACCTTTCTTAGTATTATGGTCAAGTCTCAGGATATTGTAACCAAGGGGTAGAACTACACTGTCTTGTATTGATGGGTTAAGCCATGTTTCAGAAAGACAGAGGATGTCAAAAAAATGGACATCTATAAGGGCATGCAGGTGAGCAACTTTATTACTGATGCTACAAATGTTAAGATGAGCTATCAGGAGAGAGTTGGGGGCCTGGCAAGGAGATGTGTGTTAGTAGGTGGTGGTGTATCCAGCTGTGTAGCTGTGCTTGTGGTAGGACCAGGGTTTGGGTGTATATCACCATCTAAAAGGGAGTGGACCTGTACTTTTAGGGTCAGTTGTAAAAGTTTAAAAATTAGGTTCTTGGTTTTTCTAGGTATTGGGTTATAATGTATATGTAATAATGTAATGTAATAATATAAATATATGTATATATATATATATATATATATACACACACACATATAGTAGTTTCATATACACACACACACACACACACACACACACACACACACACACACACACACAAACAGACACACACACACAAAACACACACGCACACACACACACACATATATATATATATATATATATATATATATATACATACATATATATATATATATATATATATATATGTGTGTGTGTGTGTGTGTGGGTGTATATTTCTTTTTTTTTCTTTTTTTTTTCTCCCTCCTCCACTGTCATCATTTTACTGGCTCAGCACTCCAGTACCTGTCCATGCTGAATCAACCAGCTACTGCAACCCACCACTGGACTTAATCTGATGTAATGCTGGAGCCACTCACAGCTAAAGATATTCCGAAGCTTGAAGTCTCTGTGCATCCCTCCAAGGGGGTTTGCTTTTTATGCCCTACCCATTTCAATCCATCTTCCTCATTCTGGACCCATGGTTTAGCCCGGAGTGTGAGAGTGCAATGGAGATGTGTAGTGTTTTGCCCCACCTCTACAGCAGCTTAGCTATATCTGCACTCTTTAACCTCTCTTGTAGGCATGCCCATCTTGTGACTTCCCCAGCCTCCAACAGGGATCGCCACCACAAGCATCTGTTGACCAGCCTATCCACTCCGTGCGATGGTTATGTCCATCCCTCCCTACTACTTCTTCAGTCCATTGACCCACTAATGAAATCCAGGTCAGCTGGGTCATAGTCAAGGCTTTATCCCTCTATACCAACAGAGCAGCACTTTAGTGTATATATATATATATATATATATATATATATATATATATATATATATTTGTTTGTGTCTTTCGGCTTTTCCCGGTTAGGGCTCGCCACAGCGGAACTCCGGTCTGCTAATGATTGGTAGTTGATTTTTACGTGCCAAGTTACCAGCCCTGATGCACAACCTTCAATGAAGGTATGCCCATTCACACATGCCTCCATGCAGAAGACGTTCTAGCTGAGAATCGAACCGGACAGCTTCTTACTATGAGGCGATAATGCTACCGCAGCACCACCACCGCGGGTATATATATATATATATATATATATATATATATATGATAAAAATGCACCTCCTGTATACATCATATCCATGATTACCTTTTAATAAATATGGCTCCCTGCATACATTCTTTCTATTACAGTAGTATTTAGTTAACTTTTAGATCACTCTCATTATAGAGATCAAAGAACTACAGAACTTTTAAACCAAAGTATGCTGCATGTGTGTATGTTTTAAAGTACACAGTGATTGTTGAAATAACAAATAAGGATTGATTATTCTGTATCTTTTGATTCTGATTTTGATTATGTAACAGGATTCCCATCAATGTGAAGTTGAGATCGTCTATTACCCAGTTTAAGCACAACCTAGACTAGTGGATGGGGAACAGGAAATTTACACCAGACCTAGCACTCATGTCCCTTATGGACAGAGGTAGCTTATAAATGGCTGACCCTCAATATCCTATTTGGATACAGGACATCACTATTCTTTCTGGAAAACTTGGATAGTACTAGAAAGGCCCCTGTGTTGTTAATCTAGTAACAATGTAAGAATATTTGAATCTATGAAGATACTTAAAATTCTGATTGATGAACTTAGCTTTCCCTTTTTCAAGAAAACCGAGATAAAGATAGAGATAGCATTAAAGACAACGACAGAGATGCAGATGTTATTGTTTATCTTCAAACACAATTTTAATAACAGTATGAATAACCAAAACTGCTACATACATTTACTGGTTTACTTTCAGGTAGTTAAGTATATATATAATCATGAAATGAGCATGTCAAACAGCAGTACAAGATTCTGAATGGAGATCGCTGTATAGACATGAAAACCAGCTATTCCATTTAAACAAATAATTTAAACCTTTTTAACATTTTTAATGGGGAGGCAAGACCCCCCCCTTCATCCCCCATGTGGGGCCTGCTCCCACAGCCCCTGCAAATTATTTATATCATCTCCGAGACTGCACTACAATGGGGAAAAGGGTAAATTTCCTGCTTCTCTCTGTACCATGATCTAAAATAAGAAGTGCTACAAAACGTACATTTCAGTATTAAAATTTACTATTTAAATAGAGCACCTAGTTTCTGACTGAGTACTGTGATCTCCATTCAAAATTTCCTACTGCTGTTTGGCATGCTCAATTGGTGGTTCGCGCTTTCAAGTGTCGGCAATGTCAAATCTCGTTTTGAACTTATGATCTTTTCATCTTGTTGTTATGAATTTTGGTCTTCTGTACTTTTTCTGTATAAGCTGCTACTCAAAACCAAGGTCATCTTGGTTGCCCTTAAGGTTTAATAATGTTTTGCCTTAGGCTCATATCTTTTCGCATACCATTGTCCATCAATTTGTCTGCTGAGAAGTTTCGTCAGCGCCACACAGTACAATAGTTATACTTCTCCCAGTGAAACAGTCTGAAGGGTAAATATATATAGCAGTGCTGGGTCAACTCCAGATAAGATATAATTGATAAAAATGGTGCTATTTGTTCACTCTTACAACTTAACAATTTCCACATTGGAGCAAGAGGACCAAAAGATGTAACTCAGTAATTAAAGGTAGTTATAAGAGAAAACCTTAGCAGGGTTTCATAGGTTCATGAAGTATATAAAGCAGTGTGATCAGATGTCATGTGTGCCTTGCCAACAACCGTCCTCAAGTTCTACCACCTTTTTTGAGTAGGATGAGGCCTGTAAATTCCAGTGTGAATTTAATTTTTTCCAGAGAGGGGGAGAGAGATGCTGGGTGATGAACATGTCCCTCAGTTTTGTTTTATTTGTTTTCTGATGTTTGTTTAAATCACTAGTTCTAGAGGTGGAGTTGGAGAATGAATTCTGTTGAGGAACTTCAGGCTAAGGGAGTGTACTTTTCTTCTTGCTCTTCACTTGAAGGGTGGGGCACTAGATCAGGGACTGGGACCAGGATCTAGATGACCAGCTATGCATATCTCTCAACTGTCCAGATTTTTAGCTCATATTTTTAATCTGTTGTCCATATAATATGTGGTCTTCTGGATTTTTATGACAAATCAATGAGGACTGAATTTACTAATTAACGACAGACATTTGTGGCTTAGACTTCATATACTTGAAAATTGCATGATGACACAAGATCTTTTATTCTAGCAACTTTCTAAGTTTATGAGAGCAATATTTATAATCTATCCCTATTTTGGGGGCTTTGTCCCCCCATTATTTTTGGACTTGTCCATATTTTTATGCTAAGAGATTGAGAGGTATGGCCAGCTATGACTCTGCTAAGTGGTGCACAATTATTTCAAGAATCTGCAATACACAGAGTACCTCCCAGTTCTGATGACTGCAACTTTAAAATAAATTCTTATGGGAAGAATGTTGCAGTCTGCTTACTGATACCTTGAATGTTGTTCTTAGTGTGGTATGCTTCTTATGTGGCAGAGGAGATGCCAGTATTGTTCTGTATCATAAGTAGACCAAGCTTTCCTGTGCTTTGTAAGAGAGCAATTGAAAATTAAACAATTTTGGATTAGTAGAAACACATAAGGGTTTGCAAGTAGAGATTCTTTTGGGACATCTGCCAGGTCGTGATTTCCCACTACAATGGTAGATAATAACTGAAATGTCTGACCAACTTTTCAGTAGCAATTTGTATACTTTAAAATAGCAACCAAGTCAGATAAAGACTAAGATGAAATTCAAGCACATTCTTTACTTGATGCTATGAAAAAGAAAAGGTTGAACAAATTTATAATGCAGCCTTGTTTTCTAAGAGGCTAATAGGTCTAATAGGCTCAATCCTAGGCCCCTACCATTCAATATTTTCACCAACAATCTTCACTCTTCAATCATGCTAACCACTCTACCCTTGTTCAATACGCAGCTGTTTCAACCATCATCACAACCTCCAATAATATATCAGATCTTCTTTCCCTTACAGAAAACACCTTCTACTCCATTGAGAAATGGCTCAGTGAGAACCATCTAATTCTAAACCCCCAAAAAACTAAACTCTCACTCTTCCTACCTAACTCAATGTCACACCATAACTCCTCCTCCTCAATCCACTCACTAGACAACACCATCATCAAAGCTGACCCTCATACTAAACTATTCGTTACCATTATTGATGATCAGCTTAAATTTGACCAGCACATTCATCTGTGTATCAAACAGGCACACCAAAAACTAGGGTTATTGTACCGCAACAAAAAATATCTTTCAACTCTACCTCACAGCCCTTTCCAAACACCTTACTCACTTATATATCCCCACTAACCTTCTTCTTCTTCTATCACCATATCTCCCTTTATATGTATCTTCTATCATACTATTTTAGGACACATCCCATTAACCACTTCTATTTGTTTGTTCTTTTGTTTTTTCTTTTGTTTTGTTCTTTTGTTTTTCTTGTCTCCAGTAATTTCTCCCTGTACTACTCCTGTGCAGTATCCTATCTCCACTCTCCAGTAATTTCTCCCTGTACTACTCCTGCGCAGTATCCTATCTCCACTCTCCAGTAATTTCTCCCTGTACTACTCCTGCACAGTATCCTATCTCCACTCTACAGTAATCTCTCCCTGTACTACTCCTGCACAGTATCCTATCTCCACTCTACAGTAATTTCTCCCTGTACTACTCCTGCACAGTATCCTATCTCCACTCTACAGTAATTTCTCCCTGTACTACTCCTGTACAGCACCCTATCTCCACTCTACAGTAATTTCTCCCTGTACTACTCCTGCGCAGTATCCTATCTCCACTCTCCAGTAATTTCTCCATGTACTACTCCTGCACAGTACCCTATCTCCACTCTACAATAATTCCACCCTGTACTACTCCTGCACAGTATCCTATCTCCACTCTACAGTAATTTCTCCCTGTACTACTCTTGCACAGTATCCTATCTCCACTCTACAGTAATTTCTCCATGTACTACTCCTGCACAGTATCCTATCTCCACTCTACAGTAATTCCTTCCTGTACTACTCCTGCACAGTACCCTATCTCCACTCTACAGTAATTTCTCCCTGTACTACTCCTGCACAGTATCCTATCTCCACTCTCCAGTAATTTTTCCCTGTACTATTCCTGCACAGTATCCTATCTCCACTCTCCAGTAATTTCTCCCTGTACTACTCCTGCGCAGTATCCTATCTCCACTCTCCAGTAATTTCTCCCTGTACTACTCCTGCACAGTATCCAATCTCCACTCTACAGTAATTTCTCCCTGTACTACTCCTGCACAGTATCCTATCTCCACTCTACAGTAATTTCTCCATGTACTACTCCTGCACAGTATCCTAGCTCCACTCTACAGTAATTCCTCCCTGTACTACTCCTGCACAGTATCCTATCTCCACTCTACAGTAATTTCTCCCTGTACTACTCCTGCACAGTATCCTATCTCCACTCTACAGTAATTTCTCCATGTACTACACCTGCACAGTATCCTATCTCCACTCTACAGTAATTTCTCCCTGTACTACTCCTGCACAGTACCCTATCTCCACTCTACAGTAATTCCTTCCTGTACTACTCCTGCACACTACCCTATCTCTACTCTACAGTAATTCCTCCCTGTACTACTCCTGCGCAGTATCCTATCTCCACTCTACAGTAATTCCTCCCTGTACTACTCCTGCACAGTATCCTATCTCCACTCTACAGTAATTCCTCCCTGTACTACTCCTGCACAGTATCCTATCTCCACTTTACAGTAATTTCTCCATGTACTACTCCTGCACAGTATCCTATCTCCACTCCACTCTACAGTAATTTCTCCCTGTACTACTCCTGCACAGTACCTCTCTCCACTCTACAGTAATTCCTTCCTGTACTACTCCTGCACAGTACCCTATCTCCACTCTACAGTAATTCCTCCCTGTACTACTCCTGCGCAGTATCCTATCTCCACTCTACAGTAATTCCTCCCTGTACTACTCCTGCACAGTATCCTATCTCCACTCTACAGTAATTCCTCCCTGTACTACTCCTGCACAGTATCCTATCTCCACTTTACAGTAATTTCTCCATGTACTACTCCTGCACAGTACCTCTCTCCACTCTACAGTAATTCCTTCCTGTACTACTCCTGCACAGTACCCTATCTCCACTCTACAGTAATTTCTCCCTGTACTACTCTTGCACAGTATCCTATCTCCACTCTACAGTAATTTCTCCATGTACTACTCCTGCACAGTATCCTATCTCCACTCTACAGTAATTCCTTCCTGTACTACTCCTGCACAGTACCCTATCTCCACTCTCCAGTAATATCTCACTGTACTACTCTATCACAGTATCCTCTCTCCACTCTCCAGTAATGTTTCCCTGTACTATTCCTGAACAGTACCTATCTCCACTCTCCAGTAATGTCTCCCTGTACTACTCCTGTGCAGTATCCTATCTCCACTCTCCAGTAATTTCTCCCTGTATTACTCCTGCACAGTATCCTACCTCCACTCTCCAGTAATTTCTCCCTGTACTACTCCTGCACAGTATCCTATTTCCACTCTCCAGTAATTTCTCCATGTACTACTCCTGCACAGTATCCTAGCTCCACTCTACAGTAATTCCTCCCTGTACTACTCCTGCACAGTATCCTATCTCCACTCTACAGTAATTTCTCCCTGTACTACTCCTGCACAGTATCCTATCTCCACTCTACAGTAATTTCTCCATGTACTACTCCTGCACAGTATCCTATCTCCACTCTACAGTAATTTCTCCCTGTACTACTCCTGCACAGTACCCTATCTCCACTCTACAGTAATTCCTTCCTGTACTACTCCTGCACACTACCCTATCTCCACTCTACAGTAATTCCTCCCTGTACTACTCCTGCACAGTATCCTATCTCCACTTTACAGTAATTTCTCCATGTACTACTCCTGCACAGTATCCTATCTCCACTCCACTCTACAGTAATTTCTCCCTGTACTACTCCTGCACAGTACCTCTCTCCACTCTACAGTAATTCCTTCCTGTACTACTCCTGCACAGTACCCTATCTCCACTCTACAGTAATTTCTCCCTGTACTACTCCTGCGCAGTATCCTATCTCCACTCTACAGTAATTCTTCCCTGTACTACTCCTGCACAGTATCCTATCTCCACTCTGCAGTAATTCCTCCCTGTACTACTCCTGCACAGTATCCTATCTCCACTTTACAGTAATTTCTCCATGTACTACTCCTGCACAGTATCCTATCTCCACTCTACAGTAATTTCTCCATGTACTACTCCTGCACAGTATCCTATCTCCACTCTACAGTAATTTCTCCCTGTACTACTCCTGCACAGTATCCTATCTCCACTCTACAGTAATTTCTCCATGTACTACTCTTGCACAGTATCCTATCTCCACTCTACAGTAATTTCTCCATGTACTACTCCTGCGCAGTATCCTATCTCCACTCTACAGTAATTCCTCTCTGTACTACTCCTGCACAGTACCCTATCTCCACTCTACAGTAATTTCTCCCTGTACTACTCCTGCACATTATCCTATCTCCACTCTCCAGTAATTTCTCCCTGTACTACTCCTGCGCATTATCCTATCTCCACTCTACAGTAATTTCTCCCTGTACTACTCCTGCACAGTACCCTATCTCCACTTTACAGTAATTTCTCCATGTACTACTCCTGCACAGTATCCTATCTCCACTCTACAGTAATTTCTCCATGTACTACTCCTGCACAGTATCCTATCTCCACTCTACAGTAATTTCTCCCTGTACTACTCCTGCACAGTATCCTATCTCCACTCTACAGTAATTTCTCCATGTACTACTCTTGCACAGTATCCTATCTCCACTCTACAGTAATTTCTCCATGTACTACTCCTGCGCAGTATCCTATCTCCACTCTGCAGTAATTTCTCCCTGTACTACTCCTGCACAGTATCCTATCTCCACTCTACAATAATTTCTCCCTGTACTACTCCTGCACAGTATCCTATCTCCACTCTACAGTAATTTCTCCATGTACTACTCCTGCGCAGTATCCTATCTCCACTCTACAGTTATTTCCTATTTACTTCATGCAATAACATATCATTGACTGCACTACTTCTCTAATCAACATAATTTCCTGCTTTACCTATAGTATACTTTTTCACTATTCATATTTCTTCTTCTCTAACACTCTTGTATTATACTCCTGTTACTCTCTCCTCAACTCTCTTCACCTCTTACCATTTCTGACCTAGACTTAGTTTGTGATAGATATATACTAATATCTAAATGTAATTTTTTTTACACAATTATAAATGTAGTTTTTTTGTTGTATGCAAACATCTTATTTTTAATTTTTCCTCTATTGTATTTACTAATGTAACTTCTTTATTGCATCTTTTTCACTATGGATTATTATGCAAAACTCTGAATTTATTGTTGATTATACAACAACCCCTCCCCCAATTAATATTCAAAAACGTGTACACTGATTGGTCAGCATGCACGTTGTAAATCAGTTATAGTAATGGAAAAAAGGTCCGGTCGCCCGGACTTTTTCCATTACTATAACTCTTTTTTTAAGCAACGGAGAGCACAAGATCTCCGTTGCTTCATACTGCCTTGCTATGTTAAACGAGTTTAACATAGCGAGACAACTTTAAATAAAAGCAATGGAGATTCTCTGTTGCTTTTTTTTAAAGCTGTCTCGCTATGTCAAACTCCTTTAACATAGCGAGACAGTTTGTAAAAAGCAACAGAGATCTTGCTTTCTCCGTTGCTTTTTTCAAAACTGTCTCGCTATGTTAAATGGATTCAACATAGCGAGGCAGCTTTAAAAAAGCAACGGAGATTCTCCGTTTTTTTTTAAAGCTGTCTCGGTATGTTAAACCCATTTAACATAGAGCAACAGTTTGTAAAAAGCAACGGAGATCTTGCTTTCTCCGTTGCTTTTGCCCACAGCTCTGATGTACTGGCATACGCATGCGCAGTACATCAGAACTGCCGCAGAATACCAGACAGCTGCGGAAGGGCAGCAAGGAGGCATTATACAATGCCATTAATTAAGAAAAGTAATTTTTTTTTTTCTTAAATAATGTCATTGTATAATAGCAATAACCCACTTCTGGGTGTGGGTAATGCTGGATTTACCCACAGTTGGCTTTGTTTGTCCACTCGGGCTTCGCCCTCGTAACCAAACCACACCAACCGTGGGTAAATCCAGCATTACCCACACCCAGGCATGGACTATTGCCATATTATATGTGGGTATGTTCTTATGATCATTATTTTAATCACTGGAGCTTTTCTCCTTGGGTCTCCACTGAAAATGGGCCTCTGGCTCAGCTGGACCAAACTGGTTAACAAATGTCAAAAAAATAAAAAAAATAAATAAATAAAAGGCAAAGTGTAATGTCTGTCACTTTTGCTGCTAAACTGAATAAACATATTTTACCTACAAAAATGCAATTAATAAAATGAAATCCATCACAAACAAAAGCTGTTTATGCATTATTAAGATATTTATACAAATTGGATAAATACTGTGAATTTAGTGCTGGTAAAAGTGAATAAATAAGAGTCAAGATTGGTACAGGCATTGCTGACAGGAAAATTTCCTTAGAGCCATATTTGACATTATAAAAGGCTATGCTGATAGCTCACCAGACAGAATTAATTAAAAGACAGAGTGCTGATGTTCATACATTTATAGGTTTATAGGTGTTTACTAACCTAACAACCACAAGAACCTTTTTAAGCCTAACCATGCATCCCAAATGACTGACAATTTCTGGTACCCTTGATAAGTGTAAGCGGGGCTTGGAAGATGAAACATTTACATGTTGCCTGTGTCCATTAGAGACATAGGTGTGAAACCATGGATGAATTTCTTGTTACTCATCCAATTGTTCAAGTTACACTTGAATTGGGTTAGGGAGGAACTCTGCTTCACATGGATGGCGAGTCTGTTCCAGAGATGGGATAGTCTCTGGGATACATACCTGTCTCTCCGGCAGATCCCATTTATATCAATGGCAAGGTTAAAGTCTTTAGAATGAGGAATTCTGGTGCTGTTTGTTATGTGGATATGCAGGAGGTACATCAGATTGTGGTCTGAGAATGCTGTGTATGCCAGGCACAGATCTCCCCTCAACAGCCTATAGGACACAGAATACAGGGAGTAGGGCTTGAGGCAGTTTGCATAGGATATTTTACTTACACCCTCTATTATTTTAGTGAGGAACCTCTGTGGACATTCCAATTGTTGGATATGATATAGTTAGATATATACCAAAGGGGGCATTGTACTCAATAGGGCTGATGAATGCCAAATACAGTGGAACAATAACTTCTTTGAACCTAGATGCCGTACCTTTGTTTATAAGTTACACAACATAGAATGATTTCCTCATTACTGTAGACACATGATGGTCAAAGGCTAAATTCCTGTCTATGTGTGCCCTTAAGTCCCTGACTACTGGGTCAACTGTAAGGGGTGTGTTGTCAATACAATAGTTACCAGGTGTGGATGACTTCCTGAAGGATGCATTTCTTGGCATTTAATTTTAGTCCATAGATCTGACACCGGTTTCTTGTATGTGTTGTAGCTGATCTAAATGTGTGGAAGGTATTATAATCTTGCACTGTCAGTGTGTTCATATTGTACAAGATATTGGGTGAAGTTAAACACAAACCAAATGATAAATAAAAAGGCATGGCAATGGCCAAAGCAAACACTAGTCACAAAAAGTGAATGACAGACTGAATCATCCCAGATGCAGCCTGGATTTGGACCAAGTGTTGCACAGCATAAGAGGAGCAGAGCGTGTTACAAAATGGGACATTATGCTGTAGTGTGAAAGACTAAAGTAACAAAAAAAGTAGCAACAGAAAATAACACGGAGGAGAGTGCAAAATAGTGTTTTTATGCTTGGTGATTTAACAACCAGGCACAGAGGAAAACTGGTGAGTTTAACTCTACGGAACTCCAGCAAAGTTTAAAACAGGCACTTGTACAAACATTACAGTAATGTCATTTGGTCCCTACAGATGCATCTTTGAATGCCTGAGGTTGTTTATATTAGAAACAAAAGTATGAAGCCCTGTTGGGAAACAAATGAGTGGGGAATTTCCTTTCAACAACTGAGTGAAGGGAACCAGTACATGTTTTGGGTGTATGTACTCATTCATGAAACCATAAAGTTTGTACCAGCTAAAAAAGCAGACTAAGCTGACACTTTAACTGAATTCAATTCAAACTTTTTGCAAGAAAATGAATCCTCAAAATGTTTTTTAAATACAGCAATAACCCACTGAATTTAACACAAAACAACAATATGAAAAAAAGTATATTTAATCCACCTATGCACCCTCTTATAGGCAACTATGAGAAGTGCTGTATGGAAGATATTTATCAGTATTATGAAACATCTAAAAAGAAAATTTATAATCTTAGTAAGGAAGAAATGGAACTGTTAAAGGAACTAAGACATAATAACATAGTGCAAATAATGAAGCCTGACAAAGGGGGTGGGATGGTGATGGTAAACAGGGAAGAATGTGATTATGACATGCTATCAACCCTATATGACACTGAAAAATATGAAATAGTATCTTTAAACCAAATTAACATAGCACAAAGGAAGGTACAATTATTTCTAGAAGATTCTTTGTACCAGGCGCAATTAATGAAGTAACACACACATTTTTGGTTAACAAACATCCTGTCATCCCTACAGTATTTGGAATTCCCAAAATCCATAAGAATATCGACAAGCCCCCTTACAGACTAATAGTCTCAGCTAAGAACAGCATCACAAATCCTTTATCTATATTTGTGGATAGGTTGATACAAAACACAATGAAACCTTTTGAGTATATTTTAAAAGACTTCAGGGACTTTTTGTGAAAATGAAAACAGGAGTATTACTCAGATGAAACAAGCTTTTCAACAATAGACATGGTGCACCTTTTCACTTCTATTCCACACGATGCAGGACTGAAACTGTTCCAAGATGCAGTGTTGGAAACTAGTTTAAATGGTGCACTACTTAACTTTGTGCTGGATGTTATGGAGCTTGTTTTAAAGAACAACTATATGTGTTTTGGGAACACATTTTTCAGACAAGTTAAGCGGGTGGCCATGGGGGTGAATTGTGTCCTGACCTATGCTAACCTAGTAATGTACACATGGGAGAAACAGCATGTATTCACTTTGGGTTTTAATCAGTACTGGTTTGTTTATTTGAGATTTTTGGATGACATTTTTATTCTGTGGAAAACAACTGGTGAAATAGGGGTTGAATTTGTAAAAACAATCAACAACAATAATTCTTTCCTGAAGTTTACCTGTGACCATACAGACGATAGTGCAAACTATCTAGATGTAACTATATTTAAAAAACAAGTAGAAAAAAAAGTTTGGTTACAAACGATACAGACAAATAATATTTTTTAATAGTTACCTGGACTACAGAAGTCAGCACCCTTTCTACACTAAAAAGAACATAGTGAAAGGGCAGAGTGTACGTGCAGCAAGAATGTGTTCAGATATTTCCTTTTTAAAGGTAGAGTTAGGAGATCTGATTACTATGTTCAAAGGAAGGGGATATCCAGAGAATTTATTTGATATTGGAAAAACATTTTAATTGAATGGGGTACACCCCTTTTTTGGGTACTAATGAAGAAATTATAGTTAAAACTACTCCTGTTGACAATTAATTTCCAAATTCTATGGTTTTACAATACAGTGGGTAGTCCACTACTTTGAGAGACATTATAACAAAACATTGGGTAATGTTTAGAAGTAGTGCTGAGACACTTGACATTTTAGGTCAAAATCCTACTTTTGTATACAAAACAGGGCGGGATTTGAAAAACTATTTTGAACAGCCCACAAATGTGAATAGTAAAATGTATAATGGAACTAAAAAATGTGGGAGATGTAATTATTGTAGATACATTTTACAAAACAAAATAGTGTCTGTAGGTAATCCAGAACAGCATATTAGTTTGGACACCAGAAATTGTTTCAGTTCTGGTCTTGTATACATTGCAACTTGCTCCAAATGTAATGATTTTTATATTGGGAAGACCATTAGGAGTTTAAGTAAACATATATACGAGCACTTGTATGCTATCAAAAACAAATATGAGAACAATGCTTTATATAAGCATACCAAATACTGTGGCTATGATTCAAAATTACTATTTGGCATTTTGGAAAAAGTTAAAAGGGATGATAAGGGAGACTTTTGGGAGAATAGGGTAGAGGAATGTGAACTGAAATGGCAACTAGGGCTGAATGCAAAAACTTTGCCTAGTATTAATGAACGTATATCTACTTTGCCTGTTTTAAAGAAAAAAGCAATGATTTTATGATGCATTTAGTGTAATGTTGCTGCTTCTTTAAGGAAACATGTGAGCAAGTTGCATGATGATTTTAAATGTTATTTAAATGGTGGTTTTATTATGTAAAATGGTTCTGAAGAAGTTCTTTTTGGGAACAAAAGTGCTTGACCATTTGTTGTTTTTGTATTAAAGTTTTATTTATACTACTACATCTTGTCTGGACCTTATTGGGAATTATCCACCTCATTGACTTGTTACTTGGTGAAACCATAGGTAAAATAATCTGATGAGTAGAAATGTGACCTGTGAATTGGGTTAGTTTGCCAGAATTGTTAACGTAAATGTGGATGTGTTTGATGATGCTTGACTTCTTATTTTCAATACCAGTTAAAATAAAGTTGTTGCCAAGTGCTGACTAGTATGCAGTTAGCACACACAAGAAAATGCCATTCCTTTATCCCTCCATAGTGGAAGCTAAGACACTTGGTATTACAGAATAGGTTACTGAACCTATTGATTGGTACGTGATCGAGAAAAACTTATTAGGGGAAATATTTTCTCCACATTAGACGCAGCTAGTGGGTTTTGCCAATAACCCTAGATACAAGCAGTAGCAAGCTGATAACATTTATCAGTCCAGTTGAGAGCTGATGTTTCAGACTGTTTCCCTTAGGGACTAAGTCTGAACTTGAAATGTTCCTGCATGAAATAGTTACCTTTGAAAGCTGTCATTACTACCCATCAGAATTATGATCATGTGAGTGATTTTTATGATACTTATTTAAATTGGACTATTTCTGGCTTTGAACAGTCCACAAACCATTAGTTCTTCTTATTGACTAGTATGGCTTAAAGTCATTTGAGTATAGAAGCTGTGCATGAGCCAAGACAGCAACTAGTAGGGGTTGATATTCACTCAGAAAACCCAGTCACAGACCTGAATGAGTCTGATCCTAAAAGAGACATGACTTCTCACATGTAAAGTGTCATGCATAGCCAATCTGTTACTGTGAGCAGAATGGATATTCTTAAATAAGCTACCAAACAGACACTGGTCTACAAATAATAATCAGTAATGTCAAAATGGATGGCCTAATAAGAAGACATGGATATTACAGCTGTTGCATAAATTATTTACAATAAGTGCATAGTTGGCAGAAGCCAGAGGTCTTTTCTTGTACTAAGAATGAATTGTGTAGTGTGCAAATGTCCGTGAACTAATTCACAAAGGTTATCAAGAGCTAATCAAGTGCAGAGAGAGAGAGAGAGAGAGAGAGGACATGGAGAAAACGTGTGGTAGCCATGTATAGATGCAGATATTGCAAAAGTGGAGATGGTGTGCCAGTTCTGTATAAAACCTGAGCCAGCTCAGAGGGAGGAATGTATTATTAGTATAATGTTGCCAAAAAAAAGTATGTCAGAAAATTGCAGCTATCTGATGTAAATAGGATAGAAAACAAAATATTTAGTATTAGCAGACAATTACTCCAGAAATGCTGAAATAATCCACCTATCAATGATTCTTAGTTTAAAAATGTTATCTTGATTTAAGATCATGTTAAAATCATGTTCCCAAAGTGGGAGATGACCATAAAACTATCAAAGATATTGCAACTCAATTTGTATTCATGGCATTCCAAAATTTCAGTTAAGTGTAGGGCCAAGATTCAAAGACGGCAACAGAAATGGCCTTTTTGAATGATTGTGGAAACCAGTCATTCAGAAACTCATTAACCACAATTAGTGAGAAATGCATCATCAGCCAATTTATATGTATCTGTATGACAAAGTGATCACTATAAGTGCTAAGAAGCACTTTTCTGATGTCTTTGCAGCAATAACCACTGGTAGCCAATATGTTGCATTAGCGCAGGCAAATATTCTCATTCAGCCCCCCCATACACACACATATATACCCATACAAACACATATATCTACACACACACACACACACACACACACACACACACACACACACACACACACACACACACACACACACAGACACACACACACACACACACACACACGCACACACGCACACACGCACACACGCACGCACACATGCACACACGCACACACACACGCACACACGCACACACGCACACACACACACACACACACACACACAGACAAAACCTTGTACTCTAAATTGCATCTGCTGTCACCAGATGTTCATTACGTTATCCCTTGCACTGCCTTGTCTCTTTTTCTAGATACTCACAGTCAGTAATGCCAGACATTAGAATTTCATATGTCCGACATATCACTTGCAGGTTCTTGCTGAAAAATGTGTTGTTCTTTTAACTTTTAAAGTGATTTCAGTAATATTTAAAGCTTGAAAATGTTTCCATGTTATCTAGTGTCTGTCCCCCATATTATATCCATTGTTTGTTAGTCTAGTGGGAGATGAGATGTATCGAATACCCAACATTGCACACACAAACACACACACACACACACACACACACACACACACACACACACACACACACACACACACACACGCATATGCAAATGCACACACACACACCCACAAATACCCACACACATCTACACACACACACACACACACACACACACACACACACACACACACACACACACACACACACACACACACACACACACACACAAACACACACACAGAAGTTCGCACATTCTTCTTACATCAAACACTTCCCCACTCCTTTGCACTCATGTACACTCTCATTCTCCCTCCCTTTCCCAAACCACATATACATGTACATACACTGCCTGCCTCCTAACTTTAACTATCCAGGCAAACACACACTGACACACACATTCACACACATACACACACATTTCACACACATTTCACATACACACACACACACACACACACACACACACACACACACACACACACACACACACTCATACACAATACACACACACACACACACACACACACACACACACACACACACATACACCCACACACACACACACACACTCATGCACATGCACCAGCACTACCTGTCTGTTAATCTCCCTGGCACTTCCCCCAACCTGAGCTCACCTTTTGAAATTAATTGGTGAGCGTGAGCTTTTACCCAAATTAAATAACTTAGCTAGCAGTAGTGAGTTACTCACACAAGCAGTTCTAGGAATCACTCAGCTGTGTAAGTCACTTACTGCAGTTATTTCTAGAGGAGAGCACATAGGTTCATAGGTTCATAGGTTGGTACTAGGCTATTGGCCCTAGGGCCTATACAAGCCTAGCCATAACAATTCCCTGGCTATTTCTTCCCACGGTATTTACTTCCCTGAACCGCTGTCTAGCAGGGCAATTGACGTGATCCCTGGGGTGAATTTCCTATCTCCCATCCAATCAAGGTTCCTTTTGAAGAGGGTCAAAGAGGCGCTCTGCTTGACATGTATGGCAGTCTATACCAGAGTCTGGGGAGCGTCTGGGTCATGAACCTATCACTCCAGCATGTTTTGTTCCTTGTGATGACAAGGTTTAGATCCCTGGAGAGTGTGGCTCTGAGGGATTGGGATTTCTTTAAGTGTGGCATGTCCAACAGCTCTGGGTTTGACATGCCTTGTATGTTAAGCAGAGATCACCTCTGATTAGACGATATGTGACAGAGTATAGATGGAGTTTTTTTTAAATGGTCAGCATAGGGCATCTGCTTTAGGCCTGTGATTATTTTATTGAGGTATTTCTGTGGCCGCTCTGGTTTTTGCAGATGTCTTGAGAGGTACATACCAAACGGGGCATTGTATTCTATAATGGGTCTAATGACAGATGAGTACAGAGGGACAATGACCTCCTTTTTTCTGGATGAAAAGCCCTTAGTGATGAGGTATGCCACATAGAAGGATTTCCTGACTGTTGTGGCGATGTGGTTATCGAAGGTGAGACCACTGTCCTCCTGTGTTCCTAAGTCTCTTATCACACTTTCGGTGTTTAGTGTACTGTCACCTATGTGGTAATTCATGGGTACATGTTTTTTATTTGTGGTATGCCATGCCTCATGAGTCATTACCATATGTCCCCAACCCAGAATACCTTATTAGCATTTGTTGTAGGCCAGATAGAGAGCTCACCATGGTGGGTCACCCCTTCCAAATGCTAAGTAATGTAGCAGGGCTGCCTAAGAATCAGAAACACCTGCTACCAGTGGCAAAAAGGGCTTACTGCTGGCAGTAACATTTTTAAATCCTCGCCTCTGTGTTTGTTCATATTGCTGCAAGCCCTAACTACCATCAGTCAAATGGTTCTGTAAACAGAGCAGTACATACATCTGAGAAAATTAGCTAAATTGCTCTGGATATTACCTTAATGTCATACAGAACAACTATTATTGGTCAGGCAAAATCTGAGTAAATGTCCCTATGTTTAAATGAAAACTGCAGCTAAGGGGTGCTATATGTAATATAGTCAAAGAAAATGACTAAAAGGCTAAATCTGCATATAAATACTTATTTGACAGAAGGTATATATTATCCAAATAAATGACAGAGTGGTAAAAAGAAGAAACAGGAGACATTTCCAGGTTTTACCTGAGATATTTGAACCAAGATAAAAAATGCCTGAATTGAGGGGAAAGATGTCTAAACTGAAGAGACTAAGGTCCCTATTAAGGAGGGAAGGCAGTCATTAGAATTAAAAGAGCTTTTGCCACCTTTTGAAAAAAAACAAAAAACACAAAAAAAACGAGATGAGATATTCTGAATCTGACCTGATGGAATCAACTCACAGGGCAAGTCAAAATGTTTCCAAAAACATACACTCCGACATCTGATCAGACTAGTAGTGATATATTCAAATAAAGTGCACTGGTAATTGCCTGGATTGGGCAAGATTCACGGGACAGAGAAATGCCAAACAAGCAGACTTGTCCAGAGGGATCAAGTTCACATGCTCATGATTTAAGCAATTCATTTTTGTAGATTCCCAGCCTGTCTGAACAACCTTTAATGAGTATGAGATAAGCCTTACAAGTGGCCACTTCAGAAGCACGTAGGTAGTGAAATGACTGTCGTTTAAAAATCTCTTAGAGATACTAATGTCAAAAGTATTTATTAAGAGCACTATGTAAATAAATGTATAGCTTTTTTAGTGTTAAATGCCTCATATCATATGTATGCCATGAACAAAACTGCCAAATATGTCTTTCAAATATGCATGCATGCTAAAGTCAAATGTTATTTGTGAATAAAAAAAGGAGCAATACTAATGATTTCCAGTGCAGTTTAAATCGTGCAACATCTTTCTTTTTAAGAGAATTAAGTCCTCTTACAAAAAAAAAAGAAGCTGTGATGATGCCAGATCACCATGGTGGTCAGTGTAATCAGATGTAGACTTGATTGTATTTTTATCAAAAGTAGACTAATTATGTGTACCTGGCCTGAATAGAAGGCTCCTTCTCCATAATAAATTGGAACTTGAAAGAGTGTACAAAAAAGCCTGTGGGGGGGGGGGGTGAGAGTGCAGCCAAAACCTCAGCAGAATACTGCACTTAAGAGACAGCATCTCAGAACTGCAGTGACCTCTTAATGTTGCACTGCAGTGATAGCACTGGAAAATGAATCCATGCTCCAGTTATTGGGATAAAACCTGCAGACTTCTGATCTTCATAACATCAAAGACAGACATGCTACCAAAGTGTTATGTAATTGTTAGAAGTGAATATGTTTTAATGGAACTATGCTGTTTGACATTCCTTATGTAGTATCATATTAAATTTTGATCGAGACAAACTTCATGTAATAGTTTTTATACAGTAGTCTGAAATTATTAAGCAAAATGCTTTTTTAAGACAAGCTAAGGCATGTAAAAGAACTCCACATTCACTCTGCTCAAAAAAGTAATAATACAATGAAATATGCCATGTCATAATACTCCATTTATTGATGAATGTTGTAGTGCATTAAATTTATTTTTACAGAAATAAATTATAAATGCAATGCAGAGGGTAAGAAAACACGCATGCACATACACACATGCACACACACACACACACACACACACACACACACACACACACACACACACACACACACACTCACACACACGCACACACAGACACACACGCGCACACGCACACACACGCACACACACGCATACACACACAAATAACCTTTTCCAGTAAACAAAGAGTATGCAAGCCCAGCAGTCCATGATCTGCAGGCAACTGAAATAAGGGATTTTTACTTGCCATGCTAGAGCAGTGCTTGTAACAGGTGTGCATTTTGTAACATGTAAGTACAATATACTAGCATTTTGAAAGACAGAGATGACTAAGCAATTCCAGGGCTTTGTTAGTTGTCAGTGGCTTGGATAATTTCTGTAAGATTGACTCATATTGAATGTAATGCCAATACTGATGTAATTAATATATACTTATTAAATGCATTCAGTCATTGCATGAGATTATTCGCTTTCATGTTTGCAGATCAATCTGGTAGAGCGTGGGTTTAAACAAATATATAAGATGAAGTCTTGAATGAAATCCAAATAACCAAAACTGCTTTCAGGCTTTTTCAGAGTGGTAAAACATCCCTAATTCTCTTGCTAAGGGCTGTTCCCCAACACTCTTGCTGTTCAAATAAATAGCTACATAACTTTAATTCAGTAGCTTAGTTCATGCTCTGTCCTTATAAGCTGGACAACCCACTAATGCTAATTTAAAGATTTTCCTGGTTTCTCCATAAAGGGTGCAGCTGCCTGTCAATATTCTGGGAGTTTTAGTTGCCATCCTTTCAATGCTGCCTGAGAAAAGCTTTTATAACATCTATGGAACAGTCAGTACCAACCTAGGACAGTACTAGTTAATGTTCATGGTGTAGTTAAAATGAAGGAAGTGCTCAGTCGGCAGCCTTTATTGCTGAACAAGTCTATAGCCATGTAGCAGAAACATTAACTGGATAATTCAGGTTTGCCTAACTGTGTTTGCTAACTACAGCTACAGGCTGCTTACATTCTGAAAATGTCTTCCCTTTTGATGAATGATCCTAATTATCCATACTTTGTGCCATATTTACTTAGTAAACATGATTAATGTTTCTTGTGGATTCCTTCTGACTACACCAACACATCTGAATACCTTTGGCTGTTCTTTTGCCCTGTTTTCAGTTTAACTCATTACCTCCAATGAAGCTCTGGGAGTTTGTATTGCAACTTCCAATGGTTGAAGCTTAAGCGTTTGATAGATTCAAATTGCATACTTGCATTTCAAGCACATGTTCATATCTCTGGAACCATAGAGTTTACTAAAGAAATGTAAATGGCAAAATCTTCTGTACAGACTTTTTTATGGTGGTAGTATTCTTTAGGTTCTATGTCTTAAACAGGATTTTATAAATCAATGAAAACACATTAACCGTTAAGTTTGTCATATTTTGTAAACAACATACAATACCTCACCAGCCAATCAAGTCACACAGATGCTGTCAGCAGCATTTCATTGATCCAGCTGGGAGCTTTCAAATGATACTAAGCAGCTCTGTCTGTTAATTGCTTGTAGAGATAGCTAGAAAAACATGAAATTTATGACAATAAAGATAAATATTACATGCACAATAGCTAAAATATCTTTACCTGCAATAGAGAGAGGTCAAATATCTATGCAGATGTGTTTGCAATGTGTAAGCTTTAATAAGGGATATTTTAATACTTTGTAAATAGCATGGTTTTAGAATGTGTAATGCAAATATGAACAAGCAATATTAGACTCCTGGAGGCATCAGTAGGATGTAACTCGACTGTAATTAGTTGAATACCTCTGTAGCAATAGCACTTTCATAGTTTCTAAGACCCATGAATAAATTGTGGTGCTTCTGTAAAGTATATTCACTAAACTTTAAAAGGGATTTACTGGATAGAGCAGTGCTTTAAGGCTGACGAAAAAAACAAGTGAGCGGCGTTAACTGCCAACCAATTTTGTTATATAGCTTTATCGGAAGTGGTGTATAGATGCTGGCTCATGTTAAAGATATATTTTCTCCACCATGAAATTTTTAAATCCTTTTTGATAAACCAGCTATTTCAAGTTATCTATGGCTACATGTGGGATAATTTAGTATAGGTAGTTGTTATGAGGCAAAGTGGTATAGTGAACAACTCTGCTTTGTTAGAAAGGTTGAAAATTGTGCCATCTAACTAGTATAAGCTGAGCAGTAGAACCAGACTGAAGGTCAATGAAATGCTGTCTCTTTGTATACAAACCATTGGGCAGCATGAAGAATGCACAACCCTGGTTCAATGACGTGTGCCCTCAAGGGTCTCTTACTTAGAATAGATAACACTGAATACTCTTAGACAGTGAAATAATTTGGGGCTGTGAAAGGTGATGAAAGGGTTTGAAGACAGTTAAATGTGTTGAAAGTATATTTGCAGTACTGAAGAAGTCTTTACCCCCTATTAAAAGCAAGAAAGCTTATTGGATTATAGTCAGAAAGTTGGAGTCAGTAGATACTCTTATGTAATTTGTTATCCACTTCCTAGACTACAATACCAATGCAATAATTGCAAAAAATAGAGACTTTGTCACAATCCTTTGTTAATTGAATATAGTAAACCTGATTTATTCTAGACCATCTATTATAACTACATCAGAAAAGGGAATTGTTTTCACAGATTACACAGTTACAGAATATGAGCTAAAGGAAATCTGTTTTACTCTACAAATATACTAGCAGTGCAACCTGTCAAATTAAATATTTTAATTTTAAGGATGAAGTTGGAAAATAGCTCATGAATAACCTCTCAGTTTGATCCACTTCTAAACACAGAGCCAGTCAAAATTCTTGTAGAGGAACTTCAGGTCATTTATAAGGCAATATTCTAATCTCACTAAGGATTAAACAAGCTGACTGTAAATAAATATGTCATCCAGCAATTGATGTTCCAGCCATATCTTTACTATTTCACATGGTTTACTTTCTACAACTATTTTGTGTTTCATGGACTCCATTTCTAAGTCACGGTATGATGTGAGTTCATGAAATTAGTAATGATTCAGTCTTTGACGTTAGCTAAGAGTGCTCTTCTCAGCATCTGTAATTGCCTAGAATTGTTTCCTTCTGTAACTCATGCAAGGTTACATGTATTGGTAGTATATTTAAGAATGACTCTAAATTATTTTTTTATTAGATTCATTGTTTCTACTACCATTGGAACTGTCTGAGCATATTTTCCCACATTTGTCTAATTTCAGCCTGCAAGTCCTGATGTTTTATCATTTTGTCTCTCTCTGTATGTAAGGCAGTGTAATCACTGAGTGCAGCAATTTCCATGATCAATGTTACTTTTGTCTTTTTTTCATGGACTGCAATATTTGGTTTCCTTGTGTCTACTTTTTGAACTGTTGATAATGGGTGATACCATATGGTATAAACTTTGGAATTCTCTATGTTTGTGGTTTATGTTTCCAGTGCTTCTCATCTACTTGTGTACTGCATTGTCTGTACAATCTTCCATGCAATAGTCTTGACTTTATTGTGCCTTAAAGTTCACAGGCTCACTGCCATGATTGTATCACATGATACACAGCTGCTTCCATTTTTTACAGAACCTGCCTATTTCTCCCACCCTTTCAATGGATTCTGAAAACCAACATGTACATAGTCCACGGCATTTGGCCACCATTATTATCCTTTCAATGGATTCTGAAAACCAACATGTACATAGTCCACGACATTTGGCCACCATTATTATCCTTTCAATGGATTCTGAAAACCAACATGTACATAGTCCACGGCATTTGGCCACCATTATTATCCTTTCAATGGATTCTGAAAACCAACATGTACATAGTCCACGGCATTTGGCCACCATTATTATCCTTTCAATGGATTCTGAAAACCAACATGTACATAGTCCACGGCATTTGGCCACCATTATTATCCTTTCATCTTTTGCTTTCTTTTCACCTTTCTTTAATTATTGTTACATCGAATGTTGGTCAACATGAGATTGTTCCTGGAGACCTTTTGTACCTGCTACTATACATATGGCTTTTCCAACTTTCTTTCCTTCTCATTTGATGCTTTTTATTATATTCTTTCTTTTGTTTACTGGCATATTCAATTGTTGTATGATTTGTTTTGTCTATTTTTGGTTTGATTTCTGTTCCTGCTTGATATAAAAATGCTTCTGCCACATTAAAAAATATCTCATCTTAAACTTTTTTCCTCATGTTTTAAAACTTTCATTATGTTTGGATCTGATGACATCTGCAGATATTTATGTAATCCCATGGTTGCAGATCTAAAGGCGTAATCAGTCTCGTGCAGTCCCATACATCTTTCAGAGTGGGGAATATAAAATCTTGGCATGCATTGGGTTTTGTATATCATTTGACAAGCAAGAAACATTTTTCTTGTATTGTATCCAACTGATCCAAGACGTTTTGGGACCAGTCAATTACCCTGAAACTAAATTTAGAACAGGAAGGACAAATTGATTTATTGTTTGGAATGGCATAGCTAAGGTGGGCAAAAAGGGCAGCTGTCCTGGGCATCGATTGTTAGGGGGTATGATCAGGTGATCTCAATATTTTTTTCTTTAGTAATAGTATTAATACATACCTGCTTTTTAATGCCAGTATTGCATTTGCAGTTACAGCTGAGCACTATAGTGCTCTGTGTGTGGTCTAGCTGCAGCAATTGCTTCTTACAGATGTAGCAAGACGTTTATTACAGTTGAAAAGAAAAAAAGATTTTTTTTTTTTCTTTTTTCTTTTTCTTTTTTTTTAAAGAGCTAATTCGAGTGCGGTTGCACTCTTTGTGTGGTCTGCTGCATAAAACAGATTTGGACAACTTTGAAGGGAGATCATCCTCTCAGCACTGTAGCTCTCCATGCGCAGTATGAACTATAGAATCTGCTTGTTACAAATGTAGCAAGCAGATGCTATAACTCAAAAGAAAAAAAAGAGCTTTTTTCTTTTTAGCTAATTATCATCTGACAGCTGTAGTGCTTCATGTGTGGTATGAACTCTAGCATCTGCAACAAAAGTAACAAGCAATTGGTTACAGTTCAAAGGAAAAGAAAAATGTTTTTTTTTTCTTTTAAGGCAAGCGCTCCTTATGTGGTATGAGCTATAGCATTTGCATTGATGTAGCAAACAGTTTGCTACAATTTAAAATAATTTTTTAATAATTAAGTGCTTTAATAGTCTGTGTTCTTTTTGTTCTTCTTCTTTTGCTGTCTGAAGGGAGTGTAGGGGGTGTGGTGCAGAAATGGGGCCTGATTGGCTCCTGCATATCAGAACACCAGAGGAGGGGACAGAGGTGGGATATAGACCTAGTTGTCAGATTGGCTCCAGCACATCTGGAGTACCAGCCAGCCATCAGATAGCAGACCTTTTTTTTTTATCCTCATGCCATTTTAAGGGGCACCAGATCAGTGAAAGGATCCAGGTGTTACCTACACCTCTGATTGATTGGACTTTATTCCTAGATGTCAAAACAGTTTTCAAGTATCAGTTTTGATATTCTGAAATATTAATTCCTGAGCTTTATTCTCATTTGCTGATGTCTTATATCAATCTTTCATCTATTTCCAAATATTTATACACCCCCTCCTGCTCAAGTTCCTTTATATCATTCTCCTGTCCCAGGTTGATATTTTCTTGGTGCAGTAGCTTTCCTGTTTTACATTTTTCTTTTGCATATTTATCTAGCCTAAACAACATTCTTATATCATCTGAGAATGTTTTAACCATCCAAAGTTGTGCTTTCAACTCCTCATCTGATAAATGATATAGTTTTAAGTGATCTACAAAAAGTAGATGAGGGATCTTTAAACTAGGTTGGTTTCTGAGATCCAAATTGTAGCCATAACCTGGATGGTTAAGTAAGCAACTTAAAGGGTTAATCACAAGAAAAAAGAGCAATAGTGACAAATAATCACTCTGGAATACCCCCTTTGAATTGTTATCACTGGGGTAATAATTTTCCCTTTGTCAAGGCAAAATTGCAAAGTAGTTTGCTGCTGCTTCATGGTGTCTGTAATGTAATTAGTCAAAGTAGGGTGTAGCTTACACATCTATAAGCTTTATCTATAAGTTTGAGATGCTGTTGAAAACTTTTTTGTAAGGCCGAACTTAAATTCTTCCCCTTTTTACAGTTCTCTGTTGTGGCTTTATTTAGCAACAAATGATGCTTTGTTCCATGCAACTTTCTTTTGTTTCCCTTTTATTATTTTGCCATAATTGAGTTTTTTCTAAATGACTATAAACTCAATCCGTCCCATAGAGGTTGTATATTGTTGGAAGGCATGTTATTGGTCTATAGGTCTTAGGATGGCTTGTAGGTTTAGTCTTAAAGAGGAGAATCATTTTTTTCTGCTGTTAACCATGTTGATGTCTGATTGAGATGTGTATTCAAGTAATTCTTACTGAGAATTGAATTACTGGTTAAAGAAGTTAATGTTTTTAGCCAGAAGTTAAGTACAGTATCTAGGCCTGGGGTTTACCATTAAGGACTTTTTCATAATTTTTTCTTAATGTCACTGGCCATTATTTCATCCAATTTCATATTGTCTACATTAAAGCTTTGTATTATTTCTTTCAATTTTTCTATGCATGCAGCATCTTTGTTCAACACCATTTTTATAAATTCTTCTCCAAAATATATATATTGTTTCTTTTTGGAAGTAATTATTATTCTTTTCACTTTGTTTCCCAGTTCTCTTTGTGGCCATCAGTGAATTGTTCATTTCTGAACTTTCCTTTATACTTATTTTCATATTTTCTAAGTTTTTCTGTGTGTACTGATATGTTTAGTTTATTGTTAGCAAAAGTGTATGATAAATCTTCTTCTGCTTTGATTCTGTATTTTGTTTTACTACATCTATCTTCCGGGTCTACTTTAAGCTCTCGAAAGCAATAAAACCCAAATCCGAATCGCGTGACACAGAAAGAGTGAACCGCGAATACGTCGAATGAAAGAAACCACGAAAGGGGAAATATCAAAATTGCATAGTTGGCCCATCTGCAGTATAGCTCCGTAAAGTAAGTGTGCGATAGTTACGAACCTTAGAGTTAGGGAGGGGTTAAGGTAAGTGCATAGGTAGATAGTGTATGTAAGGTTTTGTGTAGGTAATGTATGTAAGGTTTAATGTAGGGTTTTGCTAAGTGTATGTGTGTGGAATATTTAGTTTGTTTGGGTATAGCTCCGTAGGGGAAGTGTGCGGTAGTTACGGACCTTAGGATTAGGGAAGGGTTAAGGATAGTGCATAGACAGCTCTGTATGTGTGGTTAGTGTAGGGTTAGCAGTAGGATTTTGGTGCTTTAATTTAGGGTTAGAAGTAGGGATTTGTTTAGTGTATGTATGTGTTTTTTTTATTGTGTTTGGGTAGGTAGTGTGTTGCGGGTGGTGGGTTGGCCGACTATGACGGTTCAAGGTTTACATTTTCGCACTTTAGTATGTTCGACATATCCACAGTTCACTCTTTATGTGTCGCACGATTCGGATTTGGGTTTTTCGTGTTTCGAGGGTATAAAGTCAACCCCTATCTTTCTAACTGTTTTTGCCAATCTGTTCCATTTCCTAGTCTTCTAACAGTGATACTTCTTGTCTTAATCACTTTATATTTTTCTCTGTTTGATGCTTCTACAATGGCATTTTACTTTTTTCACATCCTTTTCTTTTTATGTTACATTTTTATGGTAAAAATTTTTCTGCTATTTTAGCAACACAGTAATATACTCTATTTCTGTTATAGCACACAAATTATATCACAGCCAAATCTTCACCATTTCACAAGCGTAACCGAAGAAATGATTCATGGGGATTCAGTGAAACAAAATGACCTACATTAACATATAAACTTAAGGCATCACTATATACAAAATGATAGAACACTAAGCACTGTTATTGACTTTGTAGACACTAAAAACTTCTCAAATAGCAGGTGAGCTTCTTCTGTAAAGATAAGTTTGTTACAGTCAATATTCCCATAGATTTTAATCACTGCAGCTGTATCTCAGTTAACAGAGAAGGTTCATGCAGAGCATTGTGTCAGAACAAGATACTAATAACTAGCTTCCATATATTGCACATCCACTACTTGGGTTTTTCTGCTGCAAACGTCTTGGAAAATTATCTAAGCTATCTCTTTGCATTGATGTTGGAACAGGAAATGTTTCCTAGGTTAATAGGTTGTTACTAGGCTAATGTCCACTAGGCCCTTACAAGCCTAACCACACACCCCAAACCATTTGGGTACCGATTATCATGGGCTTTTTTAATTTCTCCAAGTCTTTTGGGTTTCTAATACCATGACAGGAATGGACCCAATTCCTAAGTCAAAGTATGATTAAAGTTCCTGAAATTAGTATTGTTTCAGTCTTTGATGTCAGCCTCGAAGTACCAGCAATGTGCCCAGTAATGACTCCTTCTGCAGGTCATATGGAGTTACATGCATTGATAACATATCTAAATACGACTGTAAATTATTTTTTATAAGATCCGTTGCTCCTACTACTATTGGAACTGTCTGGGTATCATTCTTCCACACTGCTCTTGTTTCTGCCTGCAGATCGTAATATTTTATGACTTTGTGTCTCTCTCTGTACGCAAGACACTGTAGTCACTTGATACGGACATTTCTATGATCAATGCTACTCTTGTCTTCTTTTCTTGGGCCACTATATCCAGTTTTCCAGCATTTGTCTTTTGAACTGTTGGTAATGGATGATCCCAAGTGATGTAGACTTCTTCATTTTCTATGATACTTTGTGGAACATTCCAAAATGTCCTTTTTAATGTATCCAAGTGTTTTGGGTTTCTAATACCATGACTGGAATGGACCCCATTCCTAAGTCAAAGTACGTTTAAAGTTCATGAAATTAATATTGTTTCACTCTTTGATGTCAGCCAAAAGTGCTCTTCGCAGCACTTGTGATGTGCTCAGTAATGACTCCTTCTGCAGTTTGTACAGAGTTACATGTATTGGTAGCATATCTAAATAAGATTTTAGACTCTTTTTTTATAAGACCCGTTACTCTTATTACTATTGGAAGTATTTGGGTATCTTTCTACCACATTGTTCTCATTTCTGCTTGCAGATCCTAATATTTTATAACGTTATGTCTCTCTGTATGCAGGACACTGTAGTCACTGGCCGTGGCGATTTCAATGATCAATTTGACTTCTTTTCCTGGACCACTATATCTAGTTTTCTAGCATCTATCTTTTGAATTGTTGGCAATGGATGATCCACTGTGATGTACACTTCATCATTTTCTATAATGCTGTGTGGCTTATGTTTCCAATGCTTTTCTGTCACTTCAAAACCAAAGTGTTTGCACAATACTTAGTGCAACAGTCTCGCCACATTATTGTGCCTTTCAGTATACAGTCCTTCTGCCATTAGTGTGTCATAACCAGCAATCAGGTGCGCAACTGTTTCCAGTTTGGTTCTACAAAACCTACATTTGTCTGTTTCTCCATGTTCAAAAGACTTTGTAAACCAGCGTGTATATATCCCACTATCCTGAGCCACCAATATTAACCTTTCATCTCTTGGTTTGAATTCACCTCTCCTTAACCATTCTTGCGTTCATTCATGATCAACATGAGGTTCTTCCAGAAGTTTTCTATACTTGCAAATATATTTATGCATTTTCCACATTTCTTGCCTTTTCATCTAATCCTTCAGATCACTACATGTAATCAATTTCAAGGAGGCCCATCCCTCCTTCAGAATGGGGAATATATAATCTTGGTATGCACTGATTTTTATAGATCATTTGGTGAGCATGTAGCTTCCTTCTTGTTTTAATTTCTAATCTATCCAACACGTTTTGGGGCCAGTCAATCACTCCAAAACTGTAAGTTAGGACAGGAAGAGCAAATTGGTTTATTGCTTGGATTTTGTTCTTAGATTTCAATGCTGTCTTCAGGATTAATTTAAGTCTTCAAAAATATTCCTTACTAAGTTTTACTCACATTTGTTCATGTTTTATTGCTGATCCTTCATCACTTCCCAAGTATTTATACACTCCCTCTTACTCAAGTTCTTTTATATTACATTCTTGTCCCAAACTGATGTTTTCCTGGTGCAGCAGTTTTCCTGCTTTAAAGGTTGCTTTTGCACATTTATCAATACCAAATGACATTCTAATATCATCTGCAAAGGTTTGACAACCTGCAGCTGTGCTTTCAGTTCCTCATCTGGTGAGGTATACAGTTTTAAATCATCGACAAATAGAAGATGAGAAGTCTTTAGGCTTTGTTGTTTTCTAGGAGCCAAATTGTAGCCATGGCCTAAGCTGTTAAGTAAACAGCTTAATGGGTTAATGGCAGGGCTGAACAGCAGCAGTGACAGGGAGTTACCCTGGAATATCCCCCTTCGAATTTTTATCCCTGGGATAATAATTTGTCCTTTATTATGATTTATTTGCAAAGTGGTCTGCCATTGTTTCATGGTCACTGTAACATAGTTGATCAGTGTAGGAGGTATTTTATACATTTTTAAGCAGTCTTTTATCCATGAATGTGGGATACTATCAAATAATTTCTTGTAGTCAATCCATACCATACTTAGATTTTTCCCCTTTTTACAGTTCTCCACTATAACTTTATTTAACAACAAATGATCCTTTCTTCCATACAACTTTCTTTTATTGCCCTTTTGTTCTACTGCCATAATTGAGTTTTCTTCTAAATGACTATAAACTCTCTCAGCATCAATTCCCATGTATAGTTTATATGTCGTTGGAAGGCAAGTTGGTCTATAGTTTTTGGGATAGCTTGCAGGTTCACTCTTAAGTTGGAGCATTGTTTTACCTGTTGATAGCCAGACTGGTGTCTGTTCGGGGTGCCCATATAAACAGTTCTTACTCATGGCAAGATCTTCATGCAAAGATGTTAATACTTTTAACCAAAAGTTAGGCATTGCATCTGGGCCTGTGGTTTTTCGGTTAGAGGCTTTTCTTAACTTTGTTTCAATCTCTCTGGCTGTTACTTCATCTCATTTCATATCTTGTACCTTTAAACTTCTTATTCTTTCTTTTACTTCTTTTATCCATTTAGGATCTTTGTTGTGTTCCACAGGATCTTCATAGATACGTTTTCAAAATGCATCTATTTCTACTTTATTTGGCAGTCTTTCAATTCATTTTACCTTCTTTCACAATTTTCTATAAAACTTTTTTGGGTCATCACTAAATTGCCTATTTTGTACTTTTCATTTATATTTATCTATGTATCTTCTAAGTTTTTACGCCTGTGCTGAAAATTTTAATTTATTATTTGCAATAGTGTATGATAGATCCTGGTCTGTTCTAATACAGTGCATTGCTTTTATCACATCTATCTTTCTTAGTATTTTTGCTGATCTATTCCCTCTTCTATAGTCTTCTAACAGTGACACTTCTTGTCTTAATTGCTTTATATTTTTCTCTATTCGATATTTCCATGATGGTATTTGATTTCTCCCCTTCCTTTGCCTCACTACCCTGTGCTCTTGTGGTAGAACTTTATCAGTTATTAATTTAGCTGCATAGTAACAATATCCTGTTTACTTCTGTTATATTGCATGTACCTCTGTGGACAGTCCTAATTACTGTGTTCATTTGTTTCATCAGACTTCTGACTTTTGGGGTTTTATTGACCTTCTACAGTCTATTTCTTTCATTGATTTTAATATATCTATCTGTCCATTAAATCAAGCAACTCTTCCCTTAGTTTATTTTCTTCCAGACTGTGAGCACATCCTTCGTTTTCCATTTCCTGCGGGCATTCTACAGAAAGATCTATAGCATCGTCATGTGGCATCTTCAATTTCATCCTGTGCCGTCCATTATTCCATCATATGGGAACTGACTGGTCTATCACTCCTCAACACTGACTGCATCGCAGTTTCCGCAGTCTCCTGTTCCTTCTCTTGCTGACTAGCTTCAAGTGAATGTTTATACTGGTTTCCTGTAGAAGGCTCCAAAATATCTTGATATGGCACCTGACCATTTGCTTCCTGTTCCACTGGTATCCCCTTAATTTGGATATCCATTGCTCTGTCCTGTTGTGGTGCTTTTCTGCATTTGATTTTCTACACTGAATCTTTCACGTTGCAGGTTCTCCATAACCTCAATTTCTATTTCTTTAACTTCTCCAATGAATCTCCTTTTCTACTTTTCCTCTTTTCCTCTTTGTCTTCTTCTTTTTTTTTTGTATTGTAAAGTTTTCCATGTCTGGATTCCCTTGCCTGTATTTCTCTTCATATATCTTTGGTGCTGCTCTTTTTGTATTGGTTAGTTTTGCTTTCTCCTTTGCATAAGTATTACACCATATTAAATCCTTTGTTCTTTCCCATGTCCATATTTCTTCTTTAGATGGCTCCTGATCTTTCTGCTTCTCCTTACTTTGGGGACTCACTCCATCATGTTGTGATATAGTCTGTGTTAGACTTTCTACATTAAATCCTTCACTCCACAGACACTCCTTAATTTCAACTTCTATTTCTTTAACTTCTGCTTTACTAATCTACTTTTCCACATTCCATCTGTATGATATTAGTTATTTTATTGTGAAATTTTCCATATCTAGATGCCTTTGTCTATATTTCTCTTCGAATATCTTTGTAGCTGCTTTCTCTATATTAATTAACTTTGCTTTCTCCACTGCATAAATATTGCACCATATCAAATCTCTCTTTCTTTGCCATGTCCCTATTTCTTTTTTATACTTTTCAAAAATGTCTAGGTTTTGTTGTTTACATTTTCGCACTTCCTCAGATGATTCTTTTTCTAAACAGATCAAAGTTTCTCTATCTATATACTGTTTTTCAAAAATCTGTTGTATTAATGAACCACAATTTTTATTTGAAGCTTCTGACAGTTTTTCCTGTGAAAGTATTTTTCTTTCCTCTAATTTATCTCTTAATCTCTTTGTGTGTCTGGTAATTCTGGGCTTTTCGCATAATAGTACCAATACATAATTTCTTTCTTATCTTCAATAGTCCACTCTATTGTCTATATGGCCCTTCTTTGTGGAGAAGGGCATGTTGATAGGGTCTATATTATATCATCGAATGCTTAAAAAAGCGAACGCTGATTGATCGACCTAATTTAAGCGAAAGCTTACAATCTCGAACTGTCAGCTCAGCGATTTTTTTCCCAGGGAAAAAAATCTCTGATCCAAAACACATACACACAACACAAGCACACCAAACAAACAGAAATCCACACACATACACCTAAAATCTGATACCTAACCCTACACTAAACTATGCACACACCACTAACTACCCACTTACCTTAACCCAAACCCTAACCCTAAGGTCCGTCACTATCGCACACTCACCTCACTCGGTCCCTAACCCTAACTCACTTAAATCCACCCTAACCCTCATGTCCACTCAATCGCACGCACACCTAACCCGAGCCCTAACCCTAACTCACCTAAATCACCCTAACACTCACATCCACACAATCGCACACTTACCTGAATCCGACCAGTAACTTTCCACCATAACACTGAAAATACCGAAGCAACAGAAACGGACAACCGAATTCTTTCCCCTAGGAAAAAACTTGAGTTTCTGCTGCTTCGATATTTTGCAGTTTCGCGAAAATAAGTTTGATCAATCAGCGTTCGCTTTTTTAAGCATTCGAGGATATAACATAGACCCTGTTGATAGAGAGATAACAAAAGATTTGTAGGAGTGATGTTAGCTAAGCTAATACTTTTCTTATTGATGACTTCTGCCCATAAGGGACATGAGGGCCAGGCATAAAGGCTGGTATAAGAGTTAATACGCAGTAACTCAGTAACTAACACCAACAGAAATCTTCACCTTATGCAGTATGAAGGATGGTACACACTCAACACTCTAATAAATATGAATAGGACAACAACAGCTTAGGAGCATAAACAATGATATACAGTCAGCATTATATAATAAATATGAGCAACCTCACTGTGTGCAGCATAAAAGATGGCATAACAGCAACAAGAATATTTTTTATGCAACATGAAGGATGGTACACACTAAGCACTCTAACAAATCTGAATTGGACAATATCACCTTAGCAGGATAAACAGTGGTATACAATCATTATTCTCACACAGTAGCCAGGATGGTAGTAAATATAAACAGAAAAACATCATTATTTTGTTTGTAGTATCAGTGCTTTCAAAATTAAGTATTGTACTGCTGACATTATTTTACCTCCTTCCCATCAATCTCATCTCACTAACCTGTTCTCTCTCAAACCCCTTCATTTCCTGTACATTATGCTCTAAAGTCTATCTTTCTTTTCCTTTTGTCACCAAACTTTCTTTTCTAACTTATTCTTCCCACCTCGCCATCTACTTTCACCATCTCTGGGATATGTGGTGGTAATTTTGTAAATACATTTTACAAAACAGTTGTATTCATATTTTCATTAATAAACTCCATCTCTAGGTACTATATTCTTGTTTTTACATTTCCATAAACTTCATGCATAATGTTTGTAAAATTCAAGTAATCTTGAATTCTCTTTTATACTATGTATGGCTATATTATACTATATTAGTTCAAGGGCTGGGCCTAAAAATGGCCAGTATGGGAGAGCACACTACCCTAGTTAGCAGATGGTAAATTGATGCGTAAAAATAGACCACTATTTCTACAGATATTTTGTTTAGTCAAACGAATGCAGAAAGAACAACCGTTTCCTGAGGTGTGGAAAGTTAAATTTTCAACATATCTTTCCTGTAAGACACTTAGTATTGGAGGATGATGGATATTTTGTTTTGATATTACATAGCAAAACTCTTTGAATCTCCTTGCACAACTATTTTATTTCATTCTGTGTTCAGTATTGTCAGTTTGGAATGTATGCACACCACGCTTATTATTGAAGTTCAGTTTCCAGTGTGTGTGTGTGTGTGTGTGTGTGTGTGTGTGTGTGTGTGTGTATGTGTGTGTCACTGGATTGTTTATGTATTGTGTAGGTGCTATGAGTGGTATGTATTCATATTCCAGAGGTTTGCACGTGTGTAGAGGAGCACAGCTATGCCTATATGCAAATACACTAAACTCATGTTAATTGCATTGACTAAGGAGGTACAATGATATTTTTGTAGTTTTATCTACATGTGTTAGCATTATAAAGTCAATCCTTAAATATCAGTGCAGTACTATGTGAAAACTTTAGGCTTCATATTCTTCCGTACATTCTTGTATTCTGTGGATTAATGGATCTATGTGCAAACAAGATTGAAATACTTACGGCGAGCAGCAGACAGCACAGGTATTATTATTAACTTTTGAAAAATATAAAAGAGTTTAACATATTTTATATAGGAGTATCCTTATGAGGACATCCTGTTGTTTGCTTTGAAAATGGAAAGGGGAAGGTAGGAAAGACTGAAAAAGGAAAACATAAAAATGGAAATACAGTAGGAAAACATCAAGAGGGTTGGGCAAGAGGAAGTGGGAGAGGAGTGGTACTATGTTTTTGTTGGGGATACACCCTTATTTTTTATTTATTTTTTTATAAAAGGGCAGTTTGGGTGGAAGTAGGCAAGAAGGTGCAGGAGAGAGGATAATGGATTGGAGGGAATGATGAGGGGTTCAGACCAGTAGAAACCTCTGGTCCACAGGATCTCAAATATTTCCACTGCCTGATGGTATTGCAATGGAGAACTCTGATGTTTAGAGGGCAGGAGCCTATTGAGGGGTGGCAGTCAATGCCAACTGGGGCAGTGATTCTTCAACCTGCTGAAGAGCATCAGAGACTGGCTAAAGACATCTATATTCTACCTGCTCCACCATGTCCTCAACCAAGTCCCATAGAACATGATTAGTGAGGCTTGCTAGGCCTCCATGTGCAAGCTTGAGTTACTTAAGGCAAGCAACAGACAGCACAGCTATTATTATTAAATTTTAAAAATATAAAGGAGTTTAATATGTATTATATAGGGGTATCCTTATGAGAACATTATGTTGCTTGCTTTAAATAATGTAATAATGTATACAGAAGTAATAAATAGCCATTCCTGATTCAATCCCCACTATAACCAATTTGCATTTTATATGTGAAAGCAGTACATAAACATGTATTTTTGTAATTAGCTACTAAATAATATATATTTGTTAACTAGAGTACTGTATTAGGTCCAGATGTGAGGTGTCAGTTTAATAAAGTTGTGAAAACCCCATATAAACACAATTGCCCCATACAGTATAGTCCATCAGTCACACATGAATAAATCTAATGAAAACACACAGGGGGATGTCAGGGACAGTAAACAAATGTATAATATGTAATGAATGATGAATCAATGCCATACAGCAGATAGTCTATAAAATGAAAAATAAGCAATGCTAAGCATTGCACTGCTTACCAGGTGTAAGTATTATGTAAATATGACTGCTAAGCAATGAGTAGCCTAGCTAAGTGGATTTTCCCATTGGTAAGCAATGCTGAACCTGTCCCTTTAAGCACTGCCAACTTTAGTTAAGCAGGTTTGCCCGTAGCTTAGCTTAGCTCAGCATATTCAAAACTGTCCAATCACGGCAAAGAGCAGGAAACTGGCCATATTTAAACCCCACAGGCAGGAATACAGCTCATAACTGGTTGCAGCTTCCCACTGTAGGTAGTATGGCAGGAATTGGTGAGGGCATGCACTTCTGTGTGCAGTGCCGGGGCATACAGGAGTCCAAGGTCATGGTAGGACTCCTTGTACAAAACCATGATGAGAGACTGCTGCAGGGCCAGTACCAAGGCTCCCAATATAAAGCGGAAGCCTGGGATCATCCTGCCTGTGATCTCACCAATGCCACTGGTATTCCTCAGACTGGTAAGCAGGTCCAACACCACTATGCCGACTTGAAGCAGAGAAAGAGGGAGCTCTTGGATGAGTGGGTCCAAGAAGCAAGGCAGAGGGGTGATGTCCCAGCAGTGTGTAAGTACTCATACCAATAACTGTTTACTAATGTCCAGCCTGTGTATATGATGGATAGGTATGCCTAAATATTTCTCTAGTTCCCTTACAGCTGCAGCTGAGTGGCTGTGAATCAGGAAGCCCATGCTAGTAGGTTGCTAATGCTGCATCACGAGGCTGGTGAGTAACAATCCTGCTTGTAGTAGTCATACCAAATAAATATAAAGTAGTAGAAAGTCACCTGGCAGTATAAAAACTGTGTATGGGTTGTACTGAATAAACCAAACAATATTACAGTAATAGTCCTATATAGGTCATATTTAAATAAAACTGTAACTGCCTGGCAATAAAGCTCTAAATCCTGGACTGGTTGTGTTTACTCTGGTATTGTATGGCATTTATTGTTGCATTCTCTGAATAGTAATGTTGTGTTAACCACTGTTACCCACACTGTGCTACATAAAAAATGTCTAGGAATGTTTGTATAAGACTGTTGTAAGTACAAGATCAGATTGTACAACCAAGAGAGACTTAGACACAAAACACTGAAGAGATAGACAGCAATATCCGAATAGCACACTCTGCTGAAACTTAAAATTGATGTATTTTTAGCAGACACAGACATGTTTCAAATCTTGGGAGTGGTAGTAAGATGTATGCATAATCATACCTCTCAACTGTACAGATTTTTTCAGAATGTCCAGATAATTGGCTCATATTTTCTGCCTGTTCCTCTGCCCCCCTGGCAAATCAGTGAGATGATCTCAGAACTGTAGTCACTAAATAATGACATACATTTGATTTTCAGACCAGAAAACCTTCAGAAAATGTGTATTTAAACAAATCCTGTCATTCTAGCAACTCTCCAAGTTTATGAGAGAAATATTCAAAATGTGTCCCAATATGTACCCCATGTTGTCAAGCTTTGTCTAGAGTGTGTGCATTAAGAGATTGAGAGGTATGTGCATAATATTAACTCAGAATCTGGGAAAATGTGTAGAAACAGTCAGGTAGTGTTAACAAACATTTCCTCCACAGGTCTACCAGGTAAGAGATGTAGAATTTAGCAATAAGACAGTTGAAGTATACACTGTGTACAAACATACCACTGCCAAAACCAAGGCCATAGGGTATTGTAATAATACCTGTGCAGTAATGATTATAGCAATGATCATTAAAGTTGTGAGTACTACAAGGATATATAAGTTGTTAATTAACATCTCTCTCCCCCCCCACCATATCTGTGACAATAATCTAAATACACAATCAATGGGTATGTTTACACCAAACCTACTGTTAAGACATATGTCCTATTGTTCAATAAATATTGAAATGTGTTTCAATTAATGATCCATGTTGAAATACTATCATTGGTGGCCTGTTGCTATCAATATAACCTGCATGCCATTGTAATGGCCACTGTGGTTCCATATATGCATGTGTTCTGTTTGCTATGCAACTGTTCCAAATCTGGTGTTTTGAGTTATGGGAATATCTATGCATGCTGTTATAAATTATTTATTTATTTATTTTACATTTGTTGACCGAGATAGTCCAACTGGATATATGTCCATTTTCAGCGGAGGCCCGGGGAGAAAATTTCCACACAAATAATGTGTTATATACAATACAATAGACAGGCAATTTAAAGACTATATGAGTCAAACTGTTGTAAATATATAAATCAGAAATTAGCACTAAAGTGTGGGACAAAAGACAGAAGAAAGAATTAAAAAAGAATTTGTACAGTCAAGAGTTAGGCAGAAAAGAGCAGGTCATAAGGTAAAAGGTAAATGGTGGCAGGAAGAAGTAAGGGGAAGAGGAGTTTAGACAGGAAGTAGGGAGGGAGGAAAATATGAGTAGTACGCTGAGTGAAGGGATGATAAGAGAGATATGAAGAGAACAAGATGTGTACTAGGTTAGAGTGGAGAGATTACAGGGGCAAGTAGTGAGTTGGGTAAGGTAGTGTTTAAGAGAGATATGAAGAGAACAAGATGTGTACTAGGTTAGAGTGGGGAGATTACAGGGGCAAGTAGTGAGATGGGTAAGGTAGTGTTTAACAGAGATTTTGAAACTATGAGTCTGGGATAGCCTTCTTAGAGTCAAGGGAAGCCTGTTCCAGAAAATGAATGGTGAGTAGCTATATAAGTTTTGTCCTGCACACTTATTAGGTTTGTAAATTTGTAGAAGATGTTGATCTGAGCTCCTTAAAGATTGAGTGGGAGTGTAATAGGAGACTAGTGAAGAGAGGCTAGGACAGGAAAAGGGTTTGTTGAGAATGAAGTGAACAATGAGAAGCTGGATATATTTGAGATGGTTTTGAAAGTCAAGCCAGTGTAGTGATTTGAAGGCAAGACAGTGATGGGATTTGTAAGGCAAGTTAGCAGCTAATCTAGACACTTTGTTATAGGTAGATTCAAGTTTAGAGAGAAGTGTAGACTGAAGGTTAGTAAAGATTTGTGAACTATAAAAAAATATTAGGGAGGAGATAGGCATTGACAAGGGATATTCTAGTTTCAGGAGTGAGAAATGTTTTATTTCTCTAAAAAAGACCAAGCTTTTGATGGGTTTTCTTTATACTGTGATGTATGTGAAGGTCATATTTCAGTTGGTCACCTATAATTAGTCCAAGGAGCTTGGTATGGGTTTCTGGAGCTATTATAGTGTTGTTGAGTGAGAAGATGGTGAAGGAATAATTAAGAGAGAGGTGAGATTTTGGAAGAAAATGTAGTAGTTTTGTTTTTTTGGGGTTAAGTATAAGACGTTGGTGAGTTAGCCAAGTTTCAGTCTGGTTAAAAGATGTTTGTGTGAGGGTTAGTAGTTCAGTAGGATTGTCAGCTATAGATATAATGGTAGAGTCATCTGCATACTGTATGAGAGAAGACTGGGGACAAAAGTTGTGGAGTTCATTAGTAAAGATGTTAAAAAGGAGGGGTCCAAGGATGGAGCCCTGTGGAGCCCATGTTTTAAAACTGCAATACCATAGCACATTTGGGAAGGCCAGTTCTAGCAGACCCACCTCTATCACCTCATCTGGCCATGGCACTGGGGTCCAGCACATCTGGGACCCACCTCGGGACCTCCTCATCTGCTGGTCCTGCACCAACTTTGGGTGGAACCACCTCAGGGGATGGAGCTCATCCCACCCTGGGAGCGGGCGCGGACAGGATCCTGTCATCCAAAGTCAGGTGCAGGGATTGGTGCATAGCAAGCTCTGAAGGGAGTTTGGAGATCTGCTACTCCAGCTTGAGGGGCATGTGGCACATTTAGGTGGTCAGCTTTCCCCCTCCTACTCAGCCCCCAGCACAGTGACCTTTGGGGCCGTGAAGGTGCAGTGGTGACTTGCCATGGGTGGGGACCTCAGTCCCACTGTTTCCATTTGGGGGCTCATGGGCTTCCAATTTCCAAACACCCCTCCCCATCCAAGGTGTTTACTCCCCACAAGTGTCATATACAGCCCCTGCATGCTGTCTTGTCTGTCTTGTCTATCTTCCTACCCAACCTACCTCCCCAAATACCCCTATCCTTCCCCAACATCCCAATCTCACCTTAAAAAAAGGGCAACCTGATCCCCCCAAAAAATTTCACCCCCATACATAGCTGTCCATTTTGCACACATGTCCACTGGACACATGTAATCTGATCTAATTGGTTTCACAACACATTATTGTTGTCCTCACCCCTCACTCAGGGGTTTGAGTGTCCAAATCTACCTCCAAATTCAGTATATATGCAGAGCTGCTGCTGTAGAATAAATGGACAGCTAAGGACATTCTGTATACCCATCCTGCACATCCCTAGCTGCTTTCCCTATTGTCTTTCCCTCTGTGTGCCTATTTTTTCACCACTTTCTTATCACCCTTTTTTATTTTATTTTATTTTAAAGAAATTAGCATGGAGGTAAGTGGGGAGTAAGCACTTTTAAGCAGTAGTAAGCAGGATTAAGCCTGTTTGCATGGCGCTAAGCAATGCCTACACAGATTAAGCCCTTTCAGGCTGTCTGTAAGCTTATTTAACCAGAAGTTAGCATTGCTTACCACCACACAAACCTGCGCAAACCTGCTTAAAGCTGATAAAAACTGCCTTAACCACTTTGTATCCAACAATATTTGCTCTGCCTAGTAACAAAATAAACAGCCCTTGCAGGCCTTCAACCCAGGATCCTGTATACTACAGTCAAAGCAGTTAACCAATAAACCATCAGAGCTGTGAAGATGTGTGTTGTTTTTTCAAATATATCTTTCAGTACACATACTGAATAGTAATGAACAACTGCCATGACTTCTACAATTATTTAGTACTTGTAAGTGAAAATAGTGTTGACTCAGTCATGGTGTTGTATCTAAATATACACATATCAAATAAATATGGTGGGATACATCTGGGAAATTATATACAACACTCATATTTACACATAAGGATATATATATATATATATATATATATATATATATATATATATATATATATATAGATAGATAGATATATGCATACATGTACATACACACATATATATTTATATATATATATATATATATATATATTTATATATATCTGTATATGTATATCTACATATCTATCTATCTATATATATATATATGTGTGTGTGTGTGTGTGTGTGTGTGTGTGTGTGTAGATATATATATATATATATATATATATATATATATATATATATATATATAGATAGATAGATAGATAGATATGTATATATATATATATATATATATATATATATATATATATCTGGGTTCCTATCATGTAGTCAAACTTTTACAAGTTCAAACCACATATGGTCGAGACCATAAGTTTGAAATTGTAAAAGTTTGCATGTTTGAATGGAAATCTCCATAAACGGAGATTTCCATTATGTTCAATGTGATGTGATCTCAGAGTTGGTATATTTAAGTAGCAAGGGGTGTGGGGGGCACAGCCCCTCCATGTGAGGGGTGCAGAGGGGCTTGCTCCCCTGCTTACAACAATTTATTTAGTTGTATGTTTTTTTAATTTTTTTTTTTTTTATGTAGTCGAAGTTCCGTAACTGCGAACATAATGGTTTGACTATTAGGTGTTCGGAGTTACAGAACTTCTACTATGTAATATAGACCCTATATATGTGTGTATATATATATATATATATATATATATGTGTGTGTGTGTGTGTGTGTGTATGTATGTATATATATATATATATATATATATATATATATATATATATATATATATATATATATATATATATATATATATATATATATATATGTATATATATATATATATATATATATATATATATATATATATATATATATATGTGTGTGTGTGTGTATGTATATATATATATATATATATATATGTGTGTGTGTGTGTGTGTGTGTGTGTGTATATATATATATATATATATATATATATATATATATATACATAGTGTGTATATATATATATATATATATATATATATGTGTGTGTGTGTGTATGTGTGTATATATATATATATATATATATATATATATATATATATATATATATGTATATAAAACATATGCCCATAACATGCACTGGAGTCATACCTCAGCACCAATAGTCACAGCCATTAATAATTCAAGGGGATGTAATGTAAGTATTGCTGGTATAAATGTAGAATGTTGCTACAGTAACAGGGGTTTTGTCTACAGACTTGTGTAGTAAGTCACTTCTGATACTGACATGTACACCATCAGTTACTGACAGACATTATAAGATCATCATAGTGAAGTACCACACAAATCACAGTAATCATCCTGTGGAATACTGCAGAGATATGAGAAATAAACATGGACAGTCTAACACAATCCGGTCAGTCTAGAGATATGTACAGAACTCCTTAGTGCAAGACATGTGGATCAAGCCTATCAAAGTGGATGTTTACAGCCATGTAAATGGGGATATCACAAAAATACTGGAATAGATAAGTTCACCCAGTTGATGCATTCACACACCCCTGTCTGTCCTAACACATATTAACCAGAGGAGCAGAGGTCTGAAGCCCACATACTTCCCACTAGTTAGTGACATACATCTTCACAGCATCCCACTGCTTCTTTAGAAATATACAACACTTATGGTGGCCAGGCAACAGTTGTTGTTTTTCTTTCGGCTTTTTCCCGGTTAGGGGTCGCCACAGCGGAACTCTGGTCCGCTAATGATTGGCAGTAGATTTTCATGGTGCTGAGGTGCCAGCTCGAAGCCCAACCTTCAGCAAAGGCACGCCCATTCACGTATGTCTTTCGAACGCCACTTGACCGCGGGGAGGACATGCCAAGCAACAGTACATCTGACAAATATCTGGACATAACATCACATTAGGCAAATACACTGAGCTGCTAGGCATGTTGCAAAGCACTGTGCAAACTACAGGCAGACTGTCACAACATGGACCCATGTTTCCTATGGGGGAATACACATGCACTTGCAAATATAGCAGGCACTACAGGCATGTAACAGCACAGTGTAACAGACACCAGTGTGAAAGTGCATACCCACAACCAATCTGAACACAGTCACAGTCACATTAAGGTAAGCCTAATTAATAGTACAGTATATTGACTATGTGAACAAAACCATCCTCATATGTGCCACTCACACACTAACCCTACATATACTGGCCCAATACACAGTGTGGTTTGATGCCTGACTGTGGTATGGGACATGTGTCAGTCTGGCCCTACAAACATGTACGCTGATAGGGTACCATAAACTGGAGCTGCGTGCAATGTCAGATAGAACAGGACCAAGAACAATGACATCTACCACAGTCTGTACACAGGCCAAGTAACATATTCACAATACACACTCTGTCAACAATCACCATAAGTACACGCACCTCACTACTTTACAGACTACAACAGAGTGTCCTGGTTTTGTCCTCAAATATACAGCCTACTATACATAATATGTCTAGCAGTCTGATATTGCACTGGCTTTTTATCAGGTATGATGTCAATAAATAATGATATACTGAACATATGCACCTCTTACTGCATGACATATGGAAGAAGGGTGACAGACTTGGGGGACAGAGGCACAAACACAGGGCCGATATTGACTTATTGCTGTGATAAACTGAGAAAATTCATGGTGTAACAGGGTTTGTTGTGACATATCTCTTTTGAGGGATATGAAGTCAGTAACTCATATGGATGTCACCATGTACTGACTGCAATCATCAGAGCATGCTACTGCATTTCTAAAGATAGCAAATATGTGAGTAACACACCACATGTAAGACTCCAAACTCTAGCCAGTCTGCAGATAGCCATACATGTGAGAGTTTTCTCAACCACATAACACTGTCATGCCAGACTTTAAATCATGTAGAACAGCCATATCCACACAAACCTTGTTAAAGCAACATTACTTCAAATGCAGAACAGAAATACTTACATTCTCTCTCCATGTCTGAAACATCCCCCTCCTATTTGTTGGCCTGTCTCCACAGTGTACGTTGTAAGAGGTATTTCCAACTACCCTCTGTGATGCTGTTTGTCAGATACTCACATGAAGTCCTGCTCACTGTAAAGGAAAATGGCCAACACCCACATAAAATACTTAGTTATAGGAGTGTGTTTCCATGCAACTGGCTATAGGAATGATATCACATCTGTTCCGGATGCAATTAGCAAGTGGGGGACTGCAATTCATGCACAGGCCATCACCTGATCATGTGTATTACTTACAAAACTCAAGCTGCTGCCTATGCAAAACAGATGTACTTTTCCACATCCACCAGAGAGGGAGAGAGAGAGAGAGAGAGAGAGAGAGAGAGAGAGAGAGATATATATAGAGAGAGAGAAAAAGAGAGGGACAGACAGAGACTAAGTATGAAAGGAAGGGAGTAAGAGAGTAAGAGCCAAGCGTGTTTGAGTATGATCCATGGGTGGAGAGTGTTATCTGGGTATTATAATGTTTGCCAATATTGTTTACTAATCCATACTGTCACATAGTAATTGCACATGGCTGTACACATTTATGGCTGAGGATTGTCTACAACAACCTCTACAGTGTTTGAAAACTGTTGGCCTTGTAATGTGGACAATGGGACATATAGGTTGTCAATATAACGATGTAGAAAAAAACCCACTGCAATGGATCCTGTCATTACACAATCTCCCCAACACCCACACAGTATACTGATGACACACACACACACACACACACACACACACACACACACACACACACACACACACACACACACAAACACACACACACAAACACACACACACAAACATACACTTACTGATACTGAGTTTCAAACCCTACCTGACTATGTATTACTATTACAGTTTTACGCAGTTATTCATAGGCTCATAGGTTCATAGGCAGGTACTAGACTATTGGCCCTAGGGCCTATATAAGCCAAGCCAAAAATGTACCCTGGCTTTCGCCACCCAAGAAAATTATTTTCCTGTGCACCTGTCAAGCAGAGCCAAAGAGGTGATCCCTGGGGTGAATTTCCTATTTCTCATCCAACCATCAAGATTTTTCTTGAAGAGTGCTAATGAGGAGCTTTGTTTGATATAGATAGGTAGTTTGTTCCAGAGTACGGGAAGTCTCTGGGACAGGAATCTATCCCTCCAGCATGTTCTGTTTATTGTGGTGAAAAGGTTTAGGCCCCTAGAGCGTGTAGTTTGGAGGGATTGGGATTTCTTTAAGTGGAGCATGTCTAACAGCTCTGGGTTTGACATAGCTTTGTATGTTAGGCAGAGATCGCCTCTGAGTAGGCAATATGCGATGGAGTAAAGCTGGAGTTTTTTGAGACGGTCTGCCTAGGGCATCTGTTTGGGGCCAGTAATCCTCTTTGTGAGGTATTTATGTGGCTTTCCAGTCATTGTAGATGTTGTGTGAGGTTAAAAGGGGCATTGTACTCTATAATGGGTCTAATGAGTGATGAGTAGAGAGGGGAACAATGACCTCTTTTTTCCTGGATGAGAAACCTTTTGTGATGAGGTGTGCCACGTAGAAGGATTTCCTGACTACTATGGCAATGTAATTATCAAAGGAGAGACAATTGTCCACCTGTGTCCCAAGGTCTCTTATCACACTTTCGGTGTTAAGTAGACTACCTACTATGTGGTAGCCCATGGCTACAGAGTTTTACCAAATGGGATGACAATGCACTTTTTGGCATTGAGCTTGAGGTCATGGCTTTGGCACCAAGCATCTGTCTCCATGAGGCCCTTTTGTAGGATGTCCACATCGTTAGAAGTTTCAATTATGGCTCCTAATTTGCAGTCATCTGCGAACTTCATTAGCCAAAAACCTTCTGTGTTAGCCTGTACTTCAGAAAAATAGATACCAAACAGAAGAGGACCCAGGACTGAACCCTGTGGTACTCCACTTGTCACTGGTCTGAAGTCGGATTTGGAGTCTGCTACTTTCACAGTGTGGGTTCTGTCAGTGAGCCAGTTGGCAGCCCATCTTGTGACATAGGGATTTATAACTAGTTTAGTGAGTTTATCTATAATTCCAGAGTGGGGGATGGTGTCAAAAGCTTTGGCGAGATCTAGATAGGCTGTGTGAACCACCTTACCCTCATCTATGGCTTTGGTGACTACTTCAAAGAAGTCTATCAGGTTTAGGAGACATGATCTGCCTTTTACAAACCTGAACTGGGTAGGGTCCAGAGTTTGGAGATTACTAATGTCTTTGTTTATAAGTTCCATGATGATACGTTCCATGGCCTTGCAGACAAGGCTCATTAGGCTAATGGGGCGGTAGTTCCCGGGGTCTATGGTGGCTCCCCCTTTGTGGAGTGGGATAACTGTCACTGTGTGCCATTCAGTGGGCGCAAAGCCTGAGGTGATTGAACATGGTACTTAGGTGGGGTGCCAGTTCATTCTGCAGTTCATGTAGAACACAGCCTGGGATGTTCTCAGGTCCCATGGATGCTGTGTTCTTGGCTTTGGAGAGTGCATTTTTTACCTATGCAGCCGTGATTACAGGAACTTTACATTCTTCTGGTATAGAGATGGGCCGTTTAGGGTGTGAGAGTGGGGTAAAGTTAGCACTGATTCTGTCTGCTAGGATGTTGGCAATATCAGTTGGTTCTGTATATTTAGTTCCATTGTGTTGTACCTCAGAGCAGATCTGAGTGTTGCCATTGAGATTCTTGACATAGCTATAGAATGCTTTGTGGTTGTCTTTAGAATCAGTGGCAATTTTATTTTCGTAACTAGCTTTGGATGATTTTATGAGGGATTTCAGCTTCTTACTGAAGCTGACCAGGGAGTTCCTCCAATCATAGGATTTTACTCCTATTTGCAACAGTTTCTTTCTTCTGTTATGTAGTTTGCTTATGGCAGAGGACCACCAGATTGGCTTCCTTTTTTTGGAGGATAGGATCTTGGTACAGTTAGGAATAGCATGATCCATGCATTTGCGTAAGTGCTTATAAAGTGCATTTGTGTAGGAATCAGCAATCATATCTCTATTGTCCGTCTGCATGGGTGTCGTGATGTTTGCCACTTCTATCTTAAGAAGTATGACGTTGGCTTTGGAGAAACTTTTCATGGTGGTTTCCCTAATGGGGGCTGGGGGAAGGATGTGGATGTCTAGAGTGATTAGCTGGTAGTCGGATCTGATCAATGAGGAATTGACCTCTGGTGTGTAGCACCGGTCATCCATGTCGGTAATGACCAGGTCTAGGATATTGCTGCCCCTGGTGGGGTTGTGGATAATTTGATCCAAGGCATTGGAATTTATGAATTCCAGAAAACGTTGAGCAGAAGAGTTGGTACATGAGTAGTTTTCCCAGTGAATGGTGGGGTAGTTGAAATTGACCATTATTAGGGTGTTGGGTTGTACTCTAATATTTTCCAGTGTATAAAGAAATGAGGAGTGGGAATCCTGGGCATGGTGGGGATCTGTAGCAAGTTACAATTTGGATTGCGGTCTTGCCCAGAGTTAGTTGCACTTGGATAATCTCAGATGCATTATGCTGAGCAACTAGCCTGGAGGTGTGGTTATCCTTAATGAATATGGACACGCCACCGCCTTTAGTGTTTCAGTCCAGGTTAGGTGGCTGAAAGGTGTGGTATGAATTATAGCCTGGTAATGCAGGGGTGCTCTCTGGAGCCTTGAACCAGGTCTCTGTCACCACACAGTTGTCAATGTTCTCCATTTTAAGGAGTGCCTCGAGTGAATGCATTTTGAGGTTTAGACTTCTGGCATTGAGTAGCATTACCCTCATATTTTGCTTGCTTGTACCTGTTAAGGTGGTGAATTTGTCATTTGAACCTTGCCTAAAAAAAGCGCTATATGGGTGGCAAGAGCCTTAGCCAGTTTTTGGAATCTTAATGGCGACAGGTGCAGGCCATCTCTGGCAAAGCATCGTGATCTGACAATCATGTCTTCCCAGGCAAACAGATACTGGATCCCCTTAGAATGACACCAGAAGCTTAGCCAATTGTTGAAGTCAATAATTTTGTCCTTGTACTGTGATATCATTCTGGGTGATGGTAGGATGCTACTCAGGGCTAGGGTCATACCTGCCTGGGCTACAAGATTGGAGAGCTCCTCCATGTCTCTTTTCATGTAGTCCAGGGAGGTACGTCTCAGGTCATTCACACCAACATGGACAATGACAGAATCCTATATGTACTTGTTGTGGAGTGACCTGAGTGCATGCATTATGTGGCAGATCCTGGCACCAGACAGGCAGCTGACAGTAACTTTCTCCTTGTTTAGCCTGGAGAGTGGAACATCAGTGTGCCTGACTATAGAGTCACCTATGACTAGAGTGTCAGGTATGTTGTTATGCCTTATGGGCTGTGGTTGAATGGCACACTGAGTTTGTGGGCTATGTGTCATTTGGGTTGTGTTGGGGGGTGGAGGTTGCTTGTGTTTTTGCTTTGGCGGTCTCTGTTGCTTGAGCAGATTTTTATTGAGAGCCTCCAGGAATGTAGGTGTGTGTTTCATGTTTCTATGTGTGTGTTTTGGTGGTGTAGGTTTTGAGGGACTAGTTGATGAGTGTGGTGTGGTGAAAGTGTTTACCTTCTCTTCTTGACTGTCTAGTCCAGTCTTGGGTGAAGAGAGCTTTACTTCCAGTTTGGCTATATAAGTGCATCTGTCACAAGTTATAGTGTTGGGTGGTAGGAGGAGAGGGTTGTCTGTGTACATGAGGCAATTGCTGCATTGCCCCAAGATGCCCAGATTCATCAGGTAGACAGGAGAAAACACCGGGAACTGACCCTTAGACATGCCTGGATAGGTGCTTATTTATTAAGTACTAAAAACTGTTTTCCTCTAGACAAGTGAGGAAAGTTGAGCGCGGAAGTAATTTATAACTTATTTAGTACTTACAAAGAGTTCTGAACAAGTGCTGTGCTCAAAGAAACAGATTTTAGTGCTAAAACTAAAAAAACTGGCTAGTTCTAAGGGAAATTTTGAAGAGCAGACTTTGTGGTGCCGGGAATAATTTAACCCTAGCTAAGCAGCGATGCATAAAGTGTATTTTTATTTTAAATATAACAGTAGCAAATGAGCAAACCTGATTTAAACAAATTAACCAATTAACCAATAAAAAGGTAAAAACTGAGCCCTGTTCCAGCAGTCTTCGATCAGACAAGTTCTAACTGCATACTCCTGCCACTAGGGTGCAGGGGAAACTTCTCCAAAAAAAGATGGTCTGGCCATGGAGCTTACATGTTGGAGAGCTGTCCAAAGGTATCTTTGAAGGTAACATCAGCAACAGTACTAAAGCAGGGGTAAGGGAAGTGTAGTAAATGTAAATCTTTGAAGGTGAGTAACATCAGCAACAGTACTAAAGAATGGTTAAGGGAAGTGTAGTAAATGTAAATGTCCACAAAATCAGGTGTCAACGAAGACACACATATTACCAACATGGGAAATCAATGCTCCACACCTATGGTCTCCCCCTCGTTGGTCAGGTCTGACCATACGCTAATCACCCTTAACATCCACATCCCCCAGTAAGGAAAGCTCCATAAAAAAACTTCTCCAAAGCCAACTTCATGCTACTCAAGTGAGAAGTGACAAACTTCATGACACCCATGCAGATGGGAACTGAAAGTATGACTGCTGAATCCTACATTAAGGCACTGTACGAGCACATCCACTCATGCATGAATCATGCCATCCCAAACAGAACCAAGATACTCTCCTCCAAAAAAAGGAAGCCAATCTGGTGGTCTCCTGCCATAAACAAACTTTACAACAAAAGGAAGAAACTGTTGCAGAAAAGAGGAAAATCCCAGGATACAAAAAACTCCCTTACCAGCCTCAGTAAGAAGCTGAGATCCCTCATAAAATCCTCCAAAGCTAGTTATGAAAATAAAATTGCCAAAGATTCCAAAGACAACCACAAGGCATTCTATAATTATGTCAAGAATCTAAATGGCAATGCTCAGATCTGCTCTGAGCTACAACAGAATGGCATTAAATATACTGATGAACTTGGAATACTGAAACAGGTAACTGCAAAAACAGGAATGCAGGCAAGAGGGCTTGAGGCACGCACACAGTAGTAGTTTCCAAAGTTTATTCTTCCTACTTTGATTCAAACAAACAATGAAAACAATAAAAAACAGTAACCATAAAGTGCTTTTTGTCTCACCTCTTAGTGAGACTTCATCAGACAGTTGCAACAAGAATGTTTCAAACAGTATATGCAAGTTCAAACCACATCAACTTCCTCCAAGCAAAAGGCAAACCCACCCCCAAGGTAAGCAGGAAAGAACAATTAACCCATTGGGCCGGATTCACGAAGGCTTGCACGGAGTCTAAGAGTAGTGTAAGACTCCATGCAGCCTTCGCGATCCAGGAACAGCCCAAAGTCCGTGTAAGAGACAAGCTAAAACGGCTCTTACACGGTGTGGGCGTGGATAAGCTAATCACCTCACTTGCAGCCGAATAGCATGCAAATGAGGATGATTAGCGATCCAGGAAGCCCAGAACAGCCTGTGTAAGAGCCGTTTTAGCTGCAGAAATGTACTCAGTTGACAACTGAGTACGTTTCTGCAAAAACCGCAATGGAGCCATGTCAGCTCCAAATAAAGGGTGCATATGTGTCAGGCAGCATGCCAATGGCCAAATATGTGGCCATTAACAAGGTAACCTGATGCAGATATCTTAAAAATATAAAATTTTTTTTTCGGCGATCTAAACCCAGCGCAGCCCCGCAAATGGGCTGCGCTGTATAAAACATAAAAACGAAGGTTTTAAACCCACAAATGTGGGTTTTATGCAATACATGGAATGTCAATGCAGGGACCAGCAGACCAAAACCAACATGGCCACCGTGTAGCGGTTGCTAAGGGGGGAAGCTGAGTCTAAGAGATGTAACTAAGCATTAGTAGGCAATCTGATGCAAATGAGTGTTAGGATACTGAATTCCACTGTCACATAGCAAATGAGCACAGTCTGAGTAGTGTAAGAGTTACAGAAGGGGAGGAACAGAGTAGGAGATAGGTGACATCACAGGGGGGAATGGTAGAAAGAAATGCAGTTCATTGGAGGTCAGAGTTACATGACAGATGTCAGACAGATATCATGGAAAGATGTGTGCCACTAAATAAGCATGAGAAAGTCAAGAAATGGAAGGTGTACACTGTTGCCTACACCAAAGTTTCTTGCTGGGCGTGCATGCGCACGTGTGCGCGCCATGAAGCACGAGTAAGGCAGTGTGCATGCGTGTAAGGCAGACTGAGCATGTGGGAGCGTGTTGGGAGATGTTTAACACTGTTTGCATGGGTGTGCACGCGTTTTAATCCGAATAAGCAGATTCTGAACCGTGTAAGCATGTGTGCGCGTGTAAGCCACTGTGAGCGTGTTTCTGCTGGTTTGCACACGGCTCCTCCCTGAGGAAACAGAGAGGAAAAAGGAAGCAACAGATTTAGTAGGAAGCTAGCAGGGAATACTGCTGGAGCTAGCAGGTGAAAACAATTAGAAGCAGGCAATTACACAGGCAGAATAGTAGCCCAGCCCAGCACTTAAATCTCTGCAAACAGCAGTGCAGGATGTTTCTCTCAAGAGACACTGCAAGACAGGAGTTAAGTTATTAAAAGTGAAAACTTAAAAAGCTGAACTCAGAGCAGAAATATTAGGGGCTGCCATAGCTGTCATAATCAGACATAGGCGACTTACTGAGGGTGGTGACAATGCAGATGGTGCCAGACAACCCACAGTGAGGAGACGGAGAAGAGTGTACAGGCCCAGGGTCACCTACCACGGGTTACATGAGCTGGAGATAGTAGAGCGCCATAGAGTGGACAGAGACCTCCTGCAGCAAATAGTGGAGCTGTGCAGGCCACGCCTCACACACAGAACCAACAGAGGGGAACCCATCCCAGTGGAAACCAAGGTATGTGTTGGCCTATGAATACTAGCAACAGGTACCTTCCAGAGACCAATTGGTGATATGATGGGGATATCACAGGCATCAGCCTCCAGGGTACTGCACCAGTTCCTGGATGCCATGTCAGCACATGTCGGTGATCATGTATATTTCCCCAATGCCCATGAGGTATTGGCCAGCAATATGCGTCTCTTCCAGCAAATAGCGGAATACCCTGAGGTAGTGGGAGCAATAGACTGCACGCACATATGCATCAAAGCACTAGCCGGTGAGCGGGGTAGGGCATACATCAACCGCAAGGGCTTCCCCTCCATCAACTGCCAGGTCATGTGTGATGCCCAGGGCATAATAATGAATGTGTGTGCTGGCTGTCCTGGGAGCTACCATGATTCCCACATCTGGCATTTGACGCAGCTGTACCAGACATTTGCCAATGGGGACATCCCGCACAGACACCTAGTGGGGGATGCAGGTTATGCACTGGAGCCGTGGCTGATGACACCCATCAGAAACGCACACACACCTGAACAGGAATGCCATAATGAGGCACACGCACAAACACGTAATGTAATAGAGCATGTGTTTGGGCTGCTCAAGTCACGGTTCCGGTGTCTGGACACATCTGGTGGAGCCTTGCAGTACACACCAACTACATGTACCCAAATTGTCATGGTATGTGCTATGCTACATAATATGATCTTGTGAAAACAGCTGCAGCAGGACCAGCATAGGGCCGAGCCAAACAGCCCCCCACCATTGCCAAGGCCATCACAGGCATAGCGTGACTCGGAGGAGGAACAACCTGAGCCTGCCCCAGTAGGCAGAAGGAGGCGTGCCCAGTATGCCCTGGCCTTGGCAAAGAGGCAATGCATAGCACATACACTGGCTCAGTAGGAACCCTTGGAATGATATCCCTCTCTGACTCACTCATATAGTAACAGGGATGCCTAACATGACACAACCTGCTCTCAAACATGTACAGGGAAGTGTAATATGTGCATGCAACAGAGGCAGCCCTGCAGCACCACCTGAGGCATGAATGCTATGTGTTAAGTAATGTAACACCATGTACTATATGCACACCTGAGGACCCTGACTAACATCCTACCCTCACCAAGCATCATGCCACAATATGACAATGAGATGATCAAGTGCAATAATTGACTGAAGTATCGCAGTTAGTCAAAGGGGATCCAATGTGTGCCAGTCTGGGATGACATGCTGAGCATGACATGATGCTCAACCTGCTAGGACTGGTGTGCACCTATCAGTGCAGGCCATATGGATACTGGCAAAGGCTGTTGTTACCCACAGTGTGCCCTGAATAGGTAAGGCTCAAAACACAAACCTATCTCCATAGGTATCGGAAGGGATAAGAATAAGATAAGGGATAAGTCGAAACAGCAAGATGCATGCAGTCTAAACTCACCCAGTGTGGAGAATGTTGATATCTGCGCTGTAACAGAAAACTGAGTCAAGGCTCACAACAGCACCCTAACACTACCAGGTTACACCTCATACTGTGCTGTACAGCCTCAAAACATGGAACAAGCTACAAAAGGAGGGTGACTAGCAAGAATTGTCAAGGATAACCACACCCCCATGTTGGTACCACAACAAAAAGCAGCATGGACTAGCCATGGTCAAGTAACAATGGCTAAAACTGCCCCCAGTTTATAGCCTGCTACAGACTACTGTCCCAACACCAGGAACTGCACCTGGCCTATGCTGGAATACATGAATATATCAAGTCCTCCAAACCACATTATATTGGGTGACTGAAAATACCCAGACATAGACTGGGAGCATTATACTAGCTCCAACAGTGTAGGACAAAAGTTCATAGAATCCATAAACCAAAAGGCCCAGGAACAACGTACCACTCCCACAAGAGGGGTAAGCATACTGGATGTGATAATCAGCAACATGGGTACTGGATGTCAAGATGAGAAGTGTATTGCTCACTGGTAAAACCAGACCATAATCACACTGGATATACAAATCCTGACCACAGTCCCTGGCCAGAAAACCACAGTGGAAAACATGTGTAAAGCAATATTTGCACTCCTCCAAACTGATGTGGAATCCATTAAAGGTCCTGTGCAGGTGCAAAATATGGGCCACACCTCAGAACCTGTAATACAGCCATTCCATGAACACTGCCAGAAATGCTTGGATTATGCAATCTTAAATTAAAACAAGACACAATGCCATACACGCAGGCATCTGGCATGGTGGACACCAGCCATAACCAAACCATGCAAGAGAATGAGGAAGCTACTACATGATAGAGCAAACATAAACAATGAAGTAATCACTGATCAGTAGTATGGCAATAAAATCTGTCCACACATACAATCCACTAAGGCCAGCCACAACAAGTTGAATCTGTGAATCCTGAGGCAATGTTACACCTGCCCCAAGTACACAGACAACCCCCAACTCCACCCAAGAAATACAAATATATGTGAGAGATGCAACCATCTATCCAAACTGGAGGCTGAGCTCCCTCAACTCAGTACTCCCAAAACTAGTCAGGAGGAGAAGGTAACCACACACACCACAAACACAGTCCCACATAGACCTATCACAACTGCAAACCAAACACATAAACACAGAAAAACATTCCCAGAGGCACAAATTACAAACACAGCACACCAACAGAGGCCTCTAAAGCAGACACCCAATCAAACAACCTCCAAACATAGCACATGCAACACATAGTACACAAAGCTGGTGTGCCAAACAGTCACAGACCAGAAGGAGAAACAACATGCCTGATACAGTTGTAATAGGTGACTCCATAGTCAGGCACACCAGACTGAACAAGGGAAAGGGTACAGTAAGCTGCCTGTAGGCTGCCACAATACGCCACATAACAGAAGTATGCAGGTCACTCCAAAGCAAGTAGAAATATGATGCAGTCATAGTCCATGCTGGTGTGAATGACCTGAGATGTACCTCCCTAGACTACATGAAAAGAGACATAGATGAGCTCTCTGATTATGTAGTCCAGGCCGGTATGACACTCACCATTTGCAGCATCCTACCCTTACCAAGAATAATGCCACAGTACAAACATGGAATGATCAGTCATAGCGAGTGGCACACTTACTGGTGTCATTCCAAGGGGATCCAATGTCTGTCTGCTTGGGATGTCATGCTTGACAAGCCATGCAGCTGTTCTTGGGATGGCTTGCAACTGTTACCCCTGGGCGTCTGGATATTGGATAAGGCCTTTGCCACCTCCATAGAGCCTTTTGTAGGCAAGGCTGAAAAGACTGACCCACCACCCTAGAAAACATAAGTGGAAAGAAACATAAGGGTTATGCTGACCAATGCCAGATGTGTAAACCCCAATATGCATGCTCCCAAGGCCATCCCCAGTATGGAGAACATCGATGTCTGTGCAGTGACAGAAACCAGCTGCAAGCCTCCTGACAGCACACCAGCACTACCAGGTTATACCACATATCATGTGTCATGGCCCCAAAACCTGGAACAAAACATAAAAGGAGGGTGAGTATCCATATTCAGCACAGACACCCATACGTCCAGGTAACTGACAATGCACAAGGCATTGGAGTCCACCCATGTGCAACTAACTGTAGGCAAGACTGCTGTACAGTCTGTAGCATGCTACAGACCGCACTCTCACACACAGGAACCCCACCCAGCCATCCTGAAGACACTGGACAATATGAATGTCCCACCAAATACCAAACAAGGTACCACAAATTACCACATAGGTGGTAAACCATTATGTATGGAAGGAGTAACCAGGGACCTAGGGACACAAGTGGACAGTAACCTGTTATGTGACACCCACATTGCCAATGTGGCTAGGAAGACTGTCTACATTTGACACCGTATCAGGAAAGGATTCACATCTACGTCAACAGTAGTCATTGTGCCCCTATACTGTTCTCTTATCACACCCATAATCTAGTACAATGCCTCATATGGGATGTACCTTACCTGACACCTGCAGCAGTTAGAAAGACCTCAAAGGTACCTCACCAAGAGGATAAAGGGTCTCAAATATATGTCATATGCTGCCTGGCTGTAGACACCCCAGCTGAATGCAGTCACATACTGCCTACACAGAGGCATTGCATGCCTGTTGTAGAAGGCCATGCCCAACACAGGAGTAATGGACATGCTCCACCCCAGAAAACTCAAAGCCATCGGAGCTGTGAGAGTGAGAGATGTCAACCTCAACTAATAATGAAATAGGATGTGCTGGTGGGACAGATACATAATCCAGAGGCTCCCCACACCCTGGACCAGAATCCCACTCCATGTTAGGCAGAGCCCCTCACTGACACTGTTCAACAGGAATCTTGCCAAGTGGATGGATGATTGTAGAGTTACACTGGGGGTCTTCACTGTGTCATGTCCAGACAGAGGCACAGCAAAGCAAATCATAAATGGCCATAATATTCACATAGCAAGGGGTGGCAAAAGCCACACACACTCTGGCTAGGCTAACAAATGCCCTAGGGTGGATAGCCTAGTATGAACCTATGAACCTATGAAGATACAAATTGTACAGGACACTAAAGATAATCCCAAGGCTTTCACAACTGATGGTAGGAACCATGTTGGGAATTCACAGATATGCTCTGAATCACACAAATATCACAAACACACACACATATTGCCAACATACATCCTGACAGGTGCAGTGCAACCCCAGATGCAGAATATCTATCCCAGCAGACTGCTGGCCCCTGACATTGCAGATGCTGAGGTAACAGCCAGCATCTACAAAGCAAAACACACAGCAGCAATGGTATGAGATGGTGTCCTGGGCTTAGTGCAACATGGACACCAAGATGAATGGAATGCCAAATCGCACTACTGCTCAATGTCAGCCTTACCACAGAATATGTACCCAAAGAGCAGTGTACAACAACAGTGGTCCTTCTCAACAAAGGTGTTGCCTGAATGGATACTGAAAACTACTACCCCAGAATCCTGAGAAGCTCGGTCTGCACAGCTATGGAAAGGATCAGCATGTACCACAGACATAAAGATATTGGGGACCTACTGACACCGGACCCTACCCAGTGTGGCTTTCTTAAGTGCAGATCCTGCCCCTAAACATGTTTGACTCAATTGAAACAGTCATTAAGGTCATTGATGAGGGCAATGTGGTCCACACAGCGTAGCTGGACCTTGCAAAGGCTTCTATACAATACCCTATGTGTTCATTATAGATAAGCTCACCAGCTTAAATATAAACCCCTATGTCAGTAGAGGGGTTGCAAACCAGACCAAGGACAGAACAGACATGGTCAGACATGCTGCAGCCATGTCAGACTACAAGCCAGATATAACTGGCATCCCACAAGGCTTGGTCCTGGGATCTCCCTCGTCTAATATATATGTCCAATAGGTACAGGCAAACATGGAAGGACTGTGTCCGAACATGTTTGCAGAGGACTACAAACTGCTCACCACATATGATCCACCAGCTGACACAAGCATCCCACAAAAGGGCCACATAGAAACAGACAACTGGTGCCATAGCCATGTCAGCAAGCTAATTGCAGAAAAGTGTATAGTCAACCCCCGTGGATATACAGTAAGTGCCCACCAATTACCACATAGGTGTTAACCCATTATGTAGTTAACATGTAATGAGAGGCCTGGGGACACAAGGTGATAGAGATCATGCATTGGACAAACATGTGCTGTAGTGTTTACAGAAACATACCATATACCCACCTAATCATGAAGGTTGTCAGATCTAGATAAGGGGAGGTCATTGTGGCTCTGCAGTCATCCTTCATCAGTGGTACAATTGACTACAATAGCCCCTGTGGGATGTACCTCAGCAGACACCTCCATCAACCGTAAAGTCCCCAACAGTACCTCACCAGGAGTATCAAAGAGCTTGCACATATGCCATGTGTTGCCTGTGTTGCTGGTATCAATAAACATGCTGCACCTTGTACAATCTGAATGGCATTGAGCTATGCACATGAGAGACCTGAACCCCAGCACTGACTTACATAGGACAAGCTGTACTGCATGATCCATAACACAGAAGCCACCCCCACCCATGAGTGAACTCCCAGTACAGGCTACCCATAGAGTCACTTGTCAATCTTCCTCAATAGGAATCTTGATGAGTGGATGGGAGATGGTAGCTTTATCCTGGGTATCACTGTCATGTCACAGGTAGACAGAGGCACAGTATACTAACCATGACATATGTCATGGCAAACTCCACTTACAATGTGTGTTGAAGGACAAACACACTCTCCAACTAGCATTAGACATGGACTATGGCACATCGCTAGTGTTTGCAAATGTACACCTATGTTGTGGAATGCACTACCAATGTTGGACAAGCCTGGTTTAAGTAGTTCATATCTGAACAGAATGCAACATGGTCAGATGTACACAACTGGCCCCTAACCAGGCTGTTGTGCTCACTATCGAAATGTAAAGCAGTGATAGCACTAAAGCCCAGGATACTGTCCACCACAGTCAAAGTACTACCAGTACACTATACAGTACTACAGTGTTAGGTCAGTGTGAAAGGATGTTGACAACTGTATGCAAAGTATCCCATGCAAACACTGCAGGCACAGTATAATCCTGTTGTGTTCACACACAAAGCAGTTGTACAGTAACTACACAACATGACACACAACACACAACCATAAACGGGTGATATTTGTTGAAGTTCACACTCATCCACAAATGTGGTGGGCTGCAGAGTCCAACATATGGAATGCTCACACTGGGCATGCTCACACACTTTGATAAATGAGACATATGTCAGACAACATGCCATGGGAAGGCTGAACTGGGCATGCTCACACACTTAGGCCAAATCTCAGTTTAGCAGTTGGACACACATATCTGGTATTGTTATGTGTTATTCCAGGAACCAACCACATTACAGCAGTCTGCCCAGTGCACACAGTTAAATGACTACAGAGACATACGTGATATAGTGGATCCCTCCCATATGCAAACATCTTCCACAGATGCACAAGTTGTTCATACAAACAGGGAATGCTATGGCAATAAAGATGTGCAAACAGTCTATCAGCAACAAATAATGTGCATTTGACAATTAAACATATGGGTGTAGAGGTCAACACTAGGCTGTTTGCCCTAGGGAATGACAGCTTAGCCAGAGTGTGCTTGGTGTCTGCCTCCCAACAGGATGCACATTCCCCTTTCTAAACACCGATGATGTCAGCACCCTATAAGTACAGCAGGAGAAAAGAAACCTCCCAGTAATATGCATAGCACGCTCTTCTAATGTGTCCGTCACAAGTGTCGTAACATAGTTAGGGAGGGGTTTGAATCCTGCAAATGCTCAGTGTGTGTGAGTGAGTGGGGTTGGTGTGTGTGTAAGTCTGTGGGAGAGAAATGTCCCTTTTGGCAACTAGGAAAACACACTACAGGATGCACATTCCTCTTTCTAAACACCGATGATGTCAGCACTCTATAAATATAGCAGGAGAAGGAAAACCTCCCAGTAATGCGAATAGCGCATTCCGCTAATGCATCCATCACAAGTGTCATAACATAATGAGGTAGGGGTGTGAATCCTGCAAATGCTCAGTGTGTGTGTGTAAGTGGGGCTGTTGTTTGTGTAAGTCTGTGGGAGAGAAATCCCCCTTTTGGCAACTGGGAAAACACACTACAGGATGCACATTCCCCTTTCTAAACACCGATGATATCAGCACTCTATAAGTACAGCAGGAGAAAAAAAAACTCCCAGTGACGCAAATAGCGCACTCTGCTAATGTGTCCGTCTCAAGTGTCATAACATACTTCGGTAGGGGTTTGAATCCTGCAAGTGTGTGTTTGTCTGAGGGGGGTTAGTGTGTGTGAGAGAAATGTCCCCTTTTGGCAACTAGGAGAACAGACTACAGGATGCACATTTCCCTTTCTAAACGCTGATGATGTCAGCACCCTATAAGTACAGCAAGAGAAGCGAAACCTCCCAGTAATACAAATAGTGCGCTCTGCTAATGCGTCCATCTCAAGTGTCATAATATAGTTAGGTAGGGATTTGAAACCTGCAAATAGCAAGTGTGTGTGTTTGGCTGAGGGGGGTTAGTGTATGTATAATTGTATGTGAGGGAAATGTCCCTTTTGGCAACTAGGAGAACAGACTACAGGATGCACATTTCCCTTTCTAAACGCTGATGATGTCAGCACCCTATAAGTACAGCAAGAGAAGCAAAACCTCCAGTAATACAAATAGTGCGCTCTGCTAATGCGTCCGTCTCAAGTGTCATAATATAGTTAGGTAGGGGTTTGAAACCTGCAAATGGCAAGTGTGTGTGTTTGGCTGAGGGGGGTTAGTGTGTGTGCAATTGTGGGTGAGAGAAATGTCCCTTTTGGCAACTAGGAGAACAGACTACAGGATGCACATTTCCCTTTCTAAACACTGATGATGTCAGCACCCTATAAGTACAGCAAGAGAAGAAAACCTCCAAGTAATGCAAATAGCACACTCTGCTAATGTGTCCATCTCAAGTGTCATAACATAGTCAGATAGGGGTTTGAATCCTGCAATTGGCAAGTGTGCGTTTTTGGCTGAGGGGGGTTAGTGTGTGTGAGGAAAATGTCCCTTTTGGCAACTAGGTGAACAGACTACAGGATGCACACTTCCCTTTCTAAACACTGTTCAGCTGAAGGCCATGGCTCTGGCACAAGTTGTCTGTTTCTATGATGCCCCTTTGGAAGATGCTTGTGTCGGCTGGGGAGTCGATTATGGTGGCCAGTTCGCAGTCATCTGCATATTTGGTCAGCCACAGTCCGTCCATGTTGGCCTGTATCTCGAATAAATATATACCAAACAAGAGAGGTCCCAGGACTGAGCCTTGTGGGACACAACTCGTAACTGGTTTGGAGTCTGGCATGGCTCCAGCAATTCTAACCATGTGGGTTCTGTCCTTAAGCCACTGTGCAATCCATCTAGTGACATAGGGGCTTATATTTAAGCTGGTGAGCTTCTCTAGAATGCCCAAGTGGGGTATTGTTGTGAAGGCTTTTGCGAGGTCCAGGTAGGCTGTGTGAACCACCTTCCCCTCATCAATGGCCTTGGTGACTGTTTCAAAGAAATCAACCAGGTTAAACCTGGTAGTGCTGGTGTGCTCTAAGTAGCCCTGAACCAGGCATCTGTTACTGCACAGATATCGATGTTCTCCTTGCCAAGGAGAGTTTTGGGTGCATGCATCTGGAGGTTTAGACTTCTGGCGTTGGGTAGCATTACTCTTAGTTTCTTATCCCTTGTGATACCTATGAAAGTGGGTTTGTCATTTGAGCCTTGCCTAACATAGATACTATGGGGGTAGCAAGAGCCTTTGCCAATATCTGAAAGCCCAGGGGTGACAGGTGCAGGCTGTCCCTAGCGAAGCAGGTAGTTCAACAGAAGATGAATATGTGAAGGTGTAGTGCCTGTGATTAGTTAGCAGTAGCATACATGACTGCTCACGTGGACACAGCCAGGTAAGTCATATGCACTGTGTCACAGGCAATGTACATGTGAACCGGACAAACAGTGACATCCTGTCAAGTGGGACATGGACATACATATAGTAAGCTATGCAGATGGCACTAGGAGTCCACAGAAGCTCTATAACTATGCATTGCAGGTGTGATCAGTATTCCAGGGTAATTGCAAGCAAACATGCATGCAAACAAAGCTACAGTAAACAGGGCTGCATGTAGTCCATTGTACAACAAACAAGCTGTACCAGTTCCAGTAGGTAACACTGCAAATATGCAGGCACTATGCACATGTACATGGAAATACACGGGTCAGATGGCTAGGGTCCAGTCTCAGTGCACACAAGTGTACAGACCATGTACTGTCAGGATGTACAATAACTGGATGGAAACCCATGTGTTCATACCTGCAGTAATACCCATGTCAAATAACAGACACTGAGCCTTCACTCAGTGGTTCCATACTTAGTAGGATGTATGCTACCTGGCCTGCCACCACAGTATCCCTGACATATATGGGGACTCTCCCTCCTGTGACAGTTAGTTTTGTGTGTTGGGGCTGTCTAGCATGGTATGAGATGTGAGCATGCAGTGCTAGGGTGCTCCTGTGTGTCCTGTACCAGTCATGTAGTACTGCACACATATCAACATCCTCAAACATCTGCATTGCAAAGTCCAGTGTGGGCAACATGCCACTTGTAATTTACATGTCCATCATTGTGTATTACTACATTCATTACCTTATCCCATGTGCTACCTATGTATGTAGCCTTCTGTTGACATCATTACCACCAGTATGAAAACATGTGCAGATGATACACTATGGTACTTACCATGGGTGTAGACAACAGGACATGACAATCACACACTTACTGCTTCAGGCATGCTGTGATATACCCACAATTAATTCAGCACACAGTACTGTTAACAACATGATACTATTACTACACATCTATGTGGTCACCCTGTGCATCAGCAACATGTTAACCTGTACCTGCGCAGTTGTTACAGATTGCAGGAGGTGGCACAGTTTCATCATATGCACAGGGTGTGAACTTGGTATGCCTGAGTCAGCCACTGATACCACCAATTGACATGTATTTGTATGTGTGTTGGTGAGGGACAACAGTAGAAGGTGGGGCAATGTTGATGCAGTGTGTGCGTGTATGCGGTAGCCCTAGGTGTTGTCAATTCGCATGTGTGTATGGATTCACACAGTTCCACCTCATGGCTGCCATATACTGGTGTTTGTGGACAGCCACAGACTGTACCTGCCAGGTCATACAGATCAGTGTCTCTGGCCACGAACACGGTACCTGTGCCTTGCAGGGGTGCTACGGACCATATCCAGTACCAACCCAGACTGGGTACTGTCATCAGAAGCAGGTGTTCATTGACTGGACACAGATCCCTGTCGGGCCCGGCCAGAGCCACGTGCACGTGGTCTCCTGGGGCGGTCTGATGACAGCACAGACCCAGCATTGCTGGGGCTGCTGCTGGCACTACGGGGGCGGCCGCGGCCCTGTTGTCATCCGCAATGACTGCCAGCTGCTGCTGTTGCTGGCATACAGCCAAGTCGACGCCTCAACCGCCCACCATCGCCCTGGCTCATGGACATGTAGTTGTGGAACTGGTCTAATATGTCCCCACAATGTCTGTCTATGACATTGGTGAAATCACGGATGGCAGCCGCAATGTCACGCATACTGTCAGTCATGGCTGTGCGAAATGCTGTCAGCTCCCTCAGACCCTGTCTGGTGTACCGTTCCATACGTGACTGTGCCTGCATGACAGCCGGAAACATAGCTGAGGTTGTAAGACCTCTGTGGGCACGTCTGACAGGGGCAGTACGCCCATGGATGCTCCCACGAGAACCCCTGGACATCTGTCTGTGTGGTACCATCTCTGGGCCATGCCCATGGCTGCTGTGTGGGGAGGCATGTGCCACAGATACCACATTACCCTTGTCAATGCCCACTGTATGCTGTCCATCACCTAGGGACATTGGTGACAAAGGGTGTATTGGCAGGATAACTGTGCGCATTGATGGGGTCGACAGCTGTGTACAGTCAATCGGCTGACCAATGGTGGACCCTGGCGTACTTTCCTGTGCCATTACACAGATGTCATCATTATCAGTACCCATGGCACCTGATTCAGGTTCCCTGCTACATGACACCAGAGCAGCACCAGAACCTGTGGGAGGGAAACAGTAAACACAGTTTACAATGTCTACACATTACCAGTGATGCACACATGCACACATGCACATATGCACACATGCACAGGTGCACAGGTGCACACATGCACAGGTGCACACATGCACACATGCACAGGTGCACACATGTACACATGCACACATGCACACATGCACAGGTGCACAGGTGCACACATGCACAGGTGCACACATGCACACATGCAGAGGTGCACACATGCACACATGCACAGGTGCACATGTACACATGCACACATGCACAGGTGCACAGGTGCACACATGCACGGGTGCACGCATGCACACATGCACACATGCACAGGTGCACACATGCACACATGCACAGGTGCACACATGTACACATGCACACACGCACAGGTGCACAGGTGCACACATGCACAGGTGCACACATGCACACATGCACAGGTGCACACATGTACACATGCACACATGCACAGGTGCACATGTACACATGCACACATGCACACATTCACAGGTGCACACATGCACACATGCACACATGCACAGGTGCACACATGCACACATGCACAGGTGCATACATGCGTATGATACAGGTCAGTAGTACAACAGTCGCCTTTCACAGGTCAGCTGCTAATATTGAGGATATCACACTTGCACATTAAATACTATGGTGACAGCTACAAACCAAGGACACACCTCACACATGCATTAACTACCAGTGTACACAACAGTCAACTATACATATGGCATATTACCTGCACGTTCACTGTCTTGCTGCTGCGTGGCTCCAGCCTCCATCATAATGCATGTCTGCTGCTGTTGTTGTTGCTGGCAGACTGGAGCCACTACACTCATGAGTAGTCCCTCCAGTCTGGTGAGTGGGGAATGTGTAGCCACCCCACCACCTGTGGCGACCTGTTGCCTGTGGATATCCGATGCACGCTGACGGACATGTCTGATTAAATCACTGCAGTGATGTCGTACCTGCTCATATGTCCTATTATGCGTGCCTATGTCATTTACCCGACGGACAAGGTCTTGCCACAGTGCAGCCCTCTCCTGCTGATTCTGGCTGGTGCGGGAAAAGAGTATTGCATAATCCCGCACCAGGCTCTGGTGTATCTCCTTATCCTCAGCTGTGGAGTAAGTGGGATTCCGCGGGTGGGCCATGTACCTGAGAAAGAAAATAACCTGATATCAGCAATATATGTCAGCAGAATTTGGCACACATACTACACATGCTACTCGACTGTTATGATACCACATATCTCACATATGTAGCATCTGTCTGTCTATTGGTGGATACACATGTAAATGGCCAGGTATCAGTGCTCAGCCAGCAACTGTGCAACAGTACCTGGCACACTCCATACAACATACTACCAAACCCCAGCAGTCAGAACACTGATTCAGGTCAAGAGCACCTCCTCACTCTGGGGGGTTGTATCTATGTACTGTATGGCCTACATCATCAACTACTGTGAGCTGACCACACACTGATTGCCCTGGATATACATATCCCACCTCCACCACCAGCACAAACGACTATAGTGAATAACATTACAGATGCAAACTTTACACTTTGTAACAGTGACATGGTATCCTTTCAGCCCACTGGGCCAGTGGCAGATACAACCCACAATGTTGACCCCTACACAATTGCTTTCTACAGACATCTCCGAGAATGCATGGATCATGCAATCCCATATATGACCAAGACACTCTCCACAAAGGGACAGCATTCTGTCTGGTGGACCCCAGCCATAGACAGATTGTATTACAGAAGATGGAAGCTACTGCAAGACAGAGCATAATTCCATAAAGGGAGGGCGTGTCTGAGCAGCACTAGTAAGGATCTATTTTCCATCATACAAACATCCATGGGCAACCTTGAGAGGGAAATCAAGAGGGACACTACAGATAACCAGAAGGCCTTCTTCAGTTATGTTAGCAACCTGGTCAGGATCCATCCTCTATGCCCATAGTTAGTACACAACAACACATATTTCACTGACACCACAGATATTGACAACATTGTGGCAGACAGGTTCAGTGCAGGTGTCACCCCGCCCTCTCCCCCAAAATAAGACATAGTTATCCCAGCTGACTGTAACCTCCCTGTCATCACAGATGTCCAGGTGAGAGCCACCCTCAGGACAGCAGAATACACAACATGAATGGGACCTGATGGTATCCCCAGTTGCATGTGCTATGTAACACTAGCCTGACTACAGGATATGTACCTGTACACTGGCACACAGCAGCAGTGGTTCCACTCCACGAAGGAGGCACCTCAACATACCAATACAATACAACACAATACATTACATTACAATACAATACTATACAATATGCTATTGCCCCTGGGACTACAGCAGCGTACTGTTCTGCTGCCCTGACCATTGTGACACATGTGGTGTGATGGTACCTGCTGCTGTCACACAGTTACACGGGGTGACTCATATGGCATATTACCTATCTGACTAACATTCAGCAGGGGTATGTGTGACATGTACTCATGGGGAGTCTTGCTTCTTAACACTGTGTGGTTTATTGCAGGGTATGTCTTATCTGTGGGTAGGAACTTTTACCTCCACATGTGCACTCTATTGCAGTGGCACGGACGACACACAGCAGACATTTAGGTTGTGGATGGTGTGAGGTGTTACTATGGTTGTTGGACATCTGTCATGGGTGTGACTTACATATGTAAATCCGGGAGTGGTATCCTCTATGTGGGTAGTATATGTGTACTCTGTGGTGTTGTCAGTCACTGTGCATTGGTAATGTGTTTGAGTGCATTGTCACAGTGTTGTACATGTCACTGTGTCCTTCTTCATATCTGTAGCTGTCATGTGAGGTCCATACCATGGCATCCATTATGTGGTGTGGAGGGGTACACCGACCTACATGTCCATAGCTGACACACCATGTCCGCTGACACATACCATGTGCAGGTATTCCAGGGATAGTGTGCCACTGTGAATATCATTGGGGCCACTATTGTACACATTTATGACGTTGTTCACCCCTGACACATGCAGTGGTGGGCAGCCAATCACATATCTGGTGGTTACTGGTGTAGGTGATTTGGAATGTGGTATGGTACTCTGGTTTTGACACTGGTGTTCACTCCATGCCTTTGTCACCAGGCACCTGTTGCAATACATCTGTACACATGTGCCTCACTCAGAATTTATATACATCTCTCTCTCTCTCTCTCTATATATATATATATATATATATATGTATATAGATATATCTATATGTATATATATATATATATATATATATATATATATATATATATATATATGTCTGTATACATATACACACATATATATTGATGTACATATATTGCTATAGATGTGGAGAGGGGGACACAGAGGGGGTGAGAGTGACAGAGGGGGTGGGACAGGCTGTGTTGAAGGTCGTCATATACAGTCATACCTGTAGATAGTCAGATCAGTCTGTCTGTGTATATGTATCTACATATATCTATATCTGTATGTGTGCATTACATATATATGTTTGTACAATATTCTATCTACATCTGTCTATGTATTCCTACATCTCTCTCTCTATGTATGTATACATATATGCATATATATATATATATATATATATATATATATATATATATATATACACACATACATATTTTGACATACATACGTATCCATATGTTAGACAGGTATATCAACATGTTTGTCTACCATACTGTATACACACACTAACATACTGCTAAACATACATAAGTGTGAAACCTACTTTGTACATGGCACTACAACCTACAATCAACCAACATTGATATGTGCACATAGATGCTCTCACATACAAATGTATGTACAGCCTTCACTGATAGTTGCTGTATGTCCCCTGCCCTTTACACATCTTCATATACATATGGATACAGACCAATGACACATATGGAGGGTTCACAGTATGTAGACCTTTATAGTATTACTTTACATTACCTGTGTTTGTCACAGCTGCTTGTGTTGCCGTCTGGTTCTTTGTCCTGCTGCTCCACTTCCCAGTTGTCAGCTTTCAGGTGGCTGTTGCTGAACAATTTGTTTGTGTCTGCTTAATTGCAATTTTCTCTGTCTCTGTCTCTCTCTCTCTCTCTCTCTGCCTGTCTGTCTCTCACGTCCTTCTCAGGGTGCAATGAAAGTATTGCATGTGTGGACTGGGAGTACAGCATACTTTTGTAGGTATCTGCATATACCCATGTGATGGCCTCTGCACCAATTGTTAGCCAGCATTTGCTAATTGCATGCAGCCAGTTGTGTACTGATTGCAGTTCTCACTGTGATTTCAGAACAGTGCTATAAAAAGGTATGTGAGATAGGCGTAGCCTTTTCAGATTTTAAGGGCAGGGACCATGCTGTTATGCTGTGGACAATGTTATGTGAGTGTAAAGGTTGGTATCTCTCTCATATTTCCAGGTGTGTTGTAGATTAACATTCCTCCATTCATTTCTCCAGTTTCCTATACTAACTGTGTATGTACACTGACACCTACAACTACTACTACTGTTAATGTGTGTGTGTGTGCTTTCTTTTCACTTTTGCTTGCACTTTGTTGCTAAGGCTTCAATAGTTGCCCTTTACAGTCACTACTTGTATGCCTGCTAGGTGTCCTGACTGTAGTGTGCTGCTATAGCTTTCCTATTTTCCATGTACATTCACACCTTGGAATGCTTGCTATATCTGCTAGGGTGTTACAGCATGCAGTGTGGTCTGGCCATGGTGTGGGCCTTGACATCTATTAGGGTATTTGAGTATGCTGCTGAGCAGGCCCCAGAGACTTTCAGGTTCATCTGTTATGTGCCTCATGGAATGGTACATATCAGTGGGGTACACCCATTAAAATGTCTGGTATGCTGCAGTTGTGACTGTGGGTTAGCATGAGCATATGTATTACTACACTTTTTCTGCCATGCAAGTGATGAATACTTTCAGGACTCCATAGTTACCATTGCATGCGTTACACCTTTCTGCCTACTGTTTGTACATTTCATATGGAGTCTGTGTGGCATCCCTGTAAGTCATTCACTGTTGCTATGTCTAGGCTCTTAACTATTCAAATATGGTGGTGTCAGACCCGTCATGTGTACAGATATTTGCAGGTTGTCCACATTTCTGCCTCATATTTTGGTCAATATCTCATGCACACCTTTTTCTGGCAAATCACTCTGGGCTCAAGTCAGAATATGGTGACAAACATTCAAGTTTCAGACTGCATACCCTTCCAAACATCCCACAAAGTGCAGACCCTGTTATTCTCTGAACTGTCTGCGTTTGTTGTAACATTATTTGTAATGTGTCCCTGGTTTTGGGCCTTTGCTCCACATATTTTATTACTTGGTCCAGATGTGTTCCTGTAAGAGGTTGTGGGGTATGGGCAGTGATTATCCTGCTGTGAGTATGTGTGTGGCTTGCAAGGTGCTATAGTGACATTATTACCTACTAGCTTCCAACTAGCATGGCTGTTTCTGTTCACACACTACTATTATGGAAATCCACTAGTTTTGATAGTAATTCTAAATGGCATGCTTTGTGTACTGCACATCTATATTCCCTTTACATTCATTCCTACTATTACATGATATATTTATTTTAGCGCAATGCTCTTGTATAAGAGTCATGGCTTAGTGGTAAGACATGCAGACTACTGTTTCCAAGGTCCTGGGTTCGGGACTGACAGTGGGATTTTATTTTGCTTTTGAACTGAGTACAGGACCTGTCAATCAAAGTGACTAAGGCACTTTTAAGCAGTTGTAACCGGGTTAGCACTGGTTTGCACGAAGCTCACGCATGCGCACTGGCGGTTAGCTCCGCACACACAAGCGCACACCCACTTACAACCGCTTAGACGTGCTTACTCTTGCGCACACCCGCACTATTTTCTTTGAAAGAAAAGAAAATGGGGAGACAGGAAAGTGGTGAAAAAGGGGTCACAAAGAGAGTAAGACAGTAGGGAAACAAGCTTGGGATGTGCAGGAGGGATGTAGGGAAGGCCCATAGCTGCCCATTTCTTCATCAGCAACAGCTGTGCATATGTATGTAATTTGGTGTGACATTTGAAACCTTCCACCCCTGAGAGAGGTGTCAGGACAACAATAATACTTGTTGTACAGCCAATTGTAATTGATAGGTTCCATGTCCAGCAGACATGTGTGCGGAATGGCAGCTATGTATGGGGCGTAATTTTTTTGTGGGTACAGAGTGCCCCTTTTTTTTTTCAGGTGAGAGTGGTATGTCAGGTGAAGGAAGTCGGTACTGCTGGGGAGGTAGGTTGGGTAGGTAAACAGACAAGACAAACAAGATGCATACAGGGGCGGTGTATGACACGTGTGGGGGGGGTTACGCAATTGACGGGGATGGAGGTTTGGATATCCAGAGCCCATGAGCCCACAGATGGCAAAAGTGGAACTGATATCCCCACCCATAGGCAGTTGCCACTGTTCCTTCACTGCCCAGGATGGGGCTGTGCTGGGGGCTGTGTAGGTGGTGCAACAGGCATGCCCGTTAGTTGTGCCACCCGTGCCTCGAGCTGGCTTAGGGGCTTGAGAACAGAGTCCCGAATCTCCCTACGCACCACAGTCCGGATGCTATGGAGGGTGAGTGGTGGTTCTCCTCCGGCCACACTTGCAGAGGGGGGGGGCGAGCCCCATCCCCTGCAGCGCTTCCACCCACAGGTGGCACAGTGCCACCGGAGGAGGGTCCAGACTTGGCACTAGTGCCAGGTGCACTCGCCAGCTGAGGTGGGAGAGGTGGGTCCGCTGGAACCCACCTTCCCTGTCGTCCTATGTTTTGCATTATGTCATGACAGTTTGGGTTAGTGACATATAATACCATTCACAATTAGTTGTAACAGCATGCATTAGTATTCCCATTAACCAAACACCCAGATATTCACACCATTGAACAGCGTGCATAACACATGCATAATTTGAACAGAAATACACAGTCCAACAACATGCAGGGTTAATTGATGGCAACAGGCCATCAGGTGTGGATGTATGAACAGGGCAGATGCATCAACGGACATGCAAATATATATGACCCAACAGGACAAACATCCAGGGGTGTTAATTGTGATTGCACATACCATTTTCACGTGGAATGGGTTATATGTGGTTATAGGGTGGGGTAAAGAAAGTAATATTAACACCTTCAAATAACAATACATATGCTGTACATTTCTAATAGCTACAGTTATATACACACTACTGTTCTAACTACAGTTTCCTATATGATAACTATTTCAACTTGGTGATAGGACTGTTACTGCAACATCAATATACATTTTATGGTTCTTCATATACATTCATATCTAGCTTTGTTCAGCTACATCATCCTGCTACATTTGCTTTATATAGCTGTAGACAAGTGTGGATGTTTGGTATATCAGACAATCATCCTATCTGCATATTGCAGACTGAGAGCAACATATCCAGATTTTGGGATACACATTCCAGATGCAGCAACACTTTGAACAGATTTTGCTGTTTGGTTTTGAATCTCACATGCATTTCATTCTGTCTTGACTGCAGTATACTTTATTCAGGGGTTATTACTACTGTATTGCTGGATTCGTGACACTTTCTCACACTCTCTCACTTGCTTTCATTTTACTATTCAGGATGGTACTTCTAGGCTTTATTGACATGTTTTACCAGTAGTTATTACAATCCTTTCCAGCAGTCTCACTTCTGTCATGTTTCAGTATTTCCACAGGGATATATTTCACACATGTGATTTTGTCATCTTCTGCAGCTATATTTTTCAGCCTGCTGCAGGTTGTGTACTATTTTCTTAGAGGTAGGGCATTTTTATTTCAGAATATATGTCAGACAGTTTCATTTTTTGGTTTAACTTACAGGCTGAAACACACTTTTGTAATCAAGCAATACTTGCATACACTTTCACACTGTTACTTGCAGATTTTATTCCTTACTGACTACACTGTACTCTTTTGCTGACTGTCATACTTTTATATTTCTTTACAGTTACTGGTAGTGGATTACTGACCTGCCTGTTGGTGCAACCGCACCAGCCTATTGCCATAGGCTCTGCGGTTTGCAGAACGGACACCTGCAGCTGTAATATAAATGAAGTAATATTGGAATACACATCTCCATAATATCAGCTAGTTTAATTTCTTACATACATAATTAAATGTTGCTTACTCAGTAGTGGGGCGTTGGGTGTTTGCCGGGCCTCATGGATCCAACGGTTCAGTTGGTCCTGCTTGCGTCTCTTCAGGTCCGCATGGTGGTGACGGACCTGCTCACCAGTCCTTGGAATCCCTGTGGCACTGGTGAGATCATGAGCCAACCGGTCCCATGCCTCGGCCCTGTATGCTCCCCAGAGGACCTGGCCCTGCATGAGTTGAGCCTCATGATTATGGACTAGGAGCCAGACCATGTACCTGGACTCATCAACACCCCACCTCTGTGCTCGGAAGCAACTACCCTCTCCTACTCCTGTCATTCTGCCTGCAGGTCAGTTCTACAATCGTTTATGCTGTGTATTCCCACCTATGGGGCTTATATAGTCCGTTTTTCCCGCACATATCTGTGATTGGCCATTTTGGAATTGTATCAACTTCAGTAAACCTGCATTGTCATGCTCCAGTTTGTATTCATTCCTATATATTAGCTATTATTGCATTTCTAGGTATTGCTGTCATGGCTTAGTGGTTTGGTACCTTGATTATGGTGTATAGAATTCTAGGTTTGAACCTGGCCACTGCTTTTTATTTTTCATGACTGTCTAGACATGCTGAGGGGTGTGTCTGTGTAAAGGCAGTTTTGATACGGCTTGCTCAACGTTGCCCGTCGGTTAGCTCGTTTGCGCGGTGCGCAGCTCCTTGCAAATTGGATATGCTGGTTTAAGCCTCATTTGGCTATCGGCACGCATATTATGCTCAGCTCAGTTAGGGGCACATAGATTTAGCATGTTAGACCACTGCTCAGCTACGGGCACTCATTTTGCACCAGTTAAACCACTGCTCATCTATGGGCACATGCACTCACTCTGTTAAACTGTAGCTCAGCTATGAGCACATCTGGCATTTTTTCTTCTTTTGTTACCTCACATGTCTTCAATATAAATGGGCTATTTAATTACATTTTACATAAATTGTGGTTTTATGTGTACATATTTGTCAGGGACTTGTTTCCTGCTTATTTTGAAAAAAAAAAAATTGGTGCTGTGGGGGCTCGAACCATGAATGCCTGCTCTTCAGCCAACATCTCTACCACTACGCTATTGCTTCCTGGCTTATTTTGCATATTTAGTTCTTATATGTCTTCCCACTGACTGCTAACTGTAGCTGCGCTATGGGCACGCCCGCAAACGAGCGCACTCACGGTTAAACATCTTTACAATTTAAAAAAAATATAACATGTTCATTTATATATATTTTATGTTCATAGTCTGTGGGGGCATGTGTTGTGTTGTGTTTATTCACATTTCCTTGGACTCTGTTGTGGGTGTTTACTTTGGGCACTTTTACACTTCTGGGGGCGTGTCCGCTTGCAGGGCTCAGCCTACGGACATGCCCCCTACTGTCTTACACGGACCATGTTAGACTTAGGTGTGATTCAGCATGCTCTCATGAATATGCAAAGCATACTGACATCACTCCGTTTAACTGCAGCCTCCGTGTAAGAGTTATAACTCTTACACGGAGGCTTCGTGAATCCTTGCCATTGTATGTTTGTTTAAAAATCCAGCTTCTTGTAATACAAGTATGCATGCAGTAAATATATTTGTATATGTGTAAATATAAATATAGCTCATCAGTTCGAAAACACTCTTAAAAGACCTTTTAAAAGTATATTCAGAAATATTTAAAAACCATGCTAACGTTAAAACCAATAGTTAAGGTAACAGTAAAAAGTGAGAAGTCAAGAATGAAGTGTAAAATTGAAAACAGTATAACATAAAATACTTTACCACTGTGTGAAAAAGTATTACAATCTTAAATAACTTTCAATAGTAGTTAATAATGACAGTTCTAAAAAGTAGGATGAAGAAATATATACCAAAACACTTATATTAGCCCTATGTTGTCTGAATTTAAAACCATCAAGCTAAAAAGCTATAAAGACTGGAACAGAGAAAACCATTCTGTAAAGGATGTGTGGTGAATATGATAAAAGGTGGAGTAAGAGTGTACACATTCAAATAAACAACTCTAAATGCAGACACATTCATGTGTAGACAACAACAAAGTGAATGTGAATAGCCATGTATATGTATAAACATGTATATACCTAACTGAACAAATAAGTACATTTTTGACTATTTAGATAAATATTTAACATACCCTGTTTAAGCAAAAATGTGAAACCTTTCTTGCAGGCTGAAGTGAATAAGGTATATATTCACCTCATTAAACTCTTTAGTTTAAGGATGCAGGATATGGAATACATTTCATTAAGTCCTGGCGGGTAGCAGGCCCTAGTACGAAGTTGCCATATTAATTCCAGTTTTTCTAGGAATAATGAACTAGGGCCACCCCTTCCATCACTCGTAACCTTGTCAATCCCTCTAAATTTAAAAGAGTGTAATGGGAAAGCACTCGCATGTCTAGCCAGAGCATTTTCCTGCTTTGATGTTCTAATGCTGTAAAGGTGTTCATAAACCCTTTCTTTTAGTTTCCTGTGCAACTTCCCAATATAAAAAGTTGGGCAGGCTTGACATTGGGCCAGATAGACTATACTTTTAGTATTAGAGTCAAATTTTCCCTTTGATGCATAGGGCACTCCTTTGATCGAGAAGTTGACCTCAATCTCCATGAAGGGGCATTGGGGCCACATGCTACACTTAATCATCCCTTTCCTCCTGCTTCCAAAACTGTCTTCCTTCCTAGTTTGTAATAAGCTTTTTAAATTCCTACCATGCCTAAAAACTTCTCTGGGGGGTCCTTCAATTTAGCATATAAATTGTGGTCAAGGACTATTAAATCCCAGTTCTTATTAATGATGTCTTTGATATCATAACTTTTGCTACTAAACGTAGTAATAAAAGTGGACCCTACTAAAGGAGCATCATCATGAACCATCCGAACCTGGTTGATTTCCATTTGTTCCTCATTAATTTTAACCCCCAGTACAGGTTGGTACATGCCCCTGTGCCTCTTGTTTTGAACTTCTCTTACCAGTTCCCTAACCATAGGTAGAGGGTATCCCCTCTTGATAAACATATCCTGAAGTTGATTACATTATAGTAAAAACTCCTCTTGTGTGGAAACCATCCGAGCTGCTCGTATCATTTGGCCTTTTACCACTGAACCCTTTTGAAATAGTGGATGACAACTGTCAAAATGTAAAAAAAGCATCTGAGTAGGTATCTTTCCTGAAAATACGAGCTGTATAGCAACCATTAATTAGGTCCTTTTTTAAGTCAACATCCAGGTAAGCTATTCTTTCCATGTGGAAAGTATGTGTGAACTGTAAAAAAACAGTGGTATTATTGAGGTATGTCACTAGATTGTTAGCTTCCACCTCCTCACCCTTAAACAACATAAAGATATCGTCCAGGTATCTTGTGTAAAAGTGTATTTGGCTTCTAATTTCAGGTACATTTAAAATAAACTCCCTTTCCCAAGAAGCCATCGCTAGGTTGGCAAAGCTGGCTCCACATGGGGAACCCATTGCTACGCCAATGGACTGGACGAAAAACCTGTTGTTGAAGGTAATATATTTATTAGACAACACTATGTCCAACAGTTCAGTGAGCAGAGAAATTAAACTTCTAGGGGCTTCCAGTTCTAGCAGTGACAGGCTGAGCCATTCTACACTCTCAACATGTGGGATGGACGTGTACAAATCTTTAACGTCTATAGTAAGGAAATTGAAGCCCTCATTAAACTGTAAATCCTGTATACTCCTTAAAAAGGACCGTGAGTCCTTGCAGATCTGTTTTTGTAATTTTACATATTTCTGCAAAAAATGGTCAATATATTTGGCTAATAGGTAAGTGATGCTATTCCTGGAATCCACAAGAGGTCTCATTGGTGGGTCCGAGACACTCTTGTGGATCTTGGGGATGCCAAACAAAGTTGGAATTCTAGGTGCTGGCATACTTAAGAAACTGTATATATCCATGTCAATCCTTGCCTCAATAAACAGTTCTTCTAAGTTAGCAAGAATTGTCCCGTAAGCGATATTTAATTTGTTATGGGACACCTCTGTGTATGCTTCAGTCATTACTATCCTTTCCATTCTATTGACATACTCATCATTATTCATTATAACCAGTCCTCCACCCTTGTCAGGTTGCATCACCCTCACCTGTGCCTGTTGAACCAAATTAAGTACTAGTTCTTCTTCCTTAGTAATGTTGTGACCCTTCCCTTTACTTTGATTTTGCACACAAATGCAATTGAATAAGTCCACTTCACAAACATGTTCAAACATTGTTAATGTCGGGTGTAATTGGGGGCAATAAGTACTATGTACATAGAATGGATTCTGAGGTTGTTGTCTAGCCCCAAACAAGTAACTAAAGTTAAGCTTCCTTATGAATAATTTTAAGTCAATTATAGTTTCAGCAAATGAGGCTTTGTGAGATGGAACAAAGGTTAATCCTTTTGCCAATAAATCCGATAGCTCAATGGTCACTTTCAGTGTGGAAAAATTAAAAATTTTAAAGTCACCTTGGCTATTGTATACCAGTTCAAAGTTGTTCTCCGCACTGAGTTGTTGTGGGTCCGATACTAATACCTGTTCAAGTTCCTGTAGTTCACCATGGGAAGACCCTGCCTCAGGTTGTACCCCAAGGCTTGTGACCAAAAAATTTGCTGGTTTCCAAAGTTGTTATTATTATTCCTATATTGGTTACCAGTTTCATTCCTGCCTGATATACTATACTACAATATACTGATCCCAAGGATATTGCCAATATCCTGGCAGATCAATTCAGTACCAACTTCACCCCACTCTCACCCCCTAAACGGTCCATCTCAATACTGGAAGACTGCCAAATTCCAGTAATAATGGCCACACAGGTAAAAAACGCACTCTCCAAAGCTAAGAAGACAGCATCCATGGGACCAGATGACATCCCGGGATGTGTACTACATGAACTACAGAATGAACTGGCACCTCATCTAAGTGTCACGTTTAATCATAGCCTCACCTCAGGCTTCATGCCCACTGAGTGGTGCACAGCTACAGTTATCCCGCTCCACAAGGGGGGGAAATCCAACTTGGATCCCGGGAACTACCGCCCCATCAGTCTGATGAGCCTGATCTGCAAGGCCATGGAATGTATTATCATGGAACTTATAAACAAAGACATTGACAACCTTCAAACACTGGACCCCACCCAGTTTGGGTTCGTGAACGGTCGATCTTGTCTCCTGAACCTGATTGACTTCTTTGAATCAGTCTCCAGAGCCATGGATGAGGGTAAGGTGGTCCACACAGCCTATCTGGGCCTTGCCAAGGCCTTTGACACCATCCCCCACTATGGAATCATAGATAGACTTACTAAGCTGGGCATTAATCCCTACATCACTTGATGGGTTGCCAACTGGCTTACTGACAGAACCCACACTGAAAAAGTAGCCGACTCCAAATCCAGCTCTAGACAAGTGACAAGTGGAGTACCTCAGGGTTCAGTCCTGAGACCGCTCTTGTTTGCCATCTACTTCTCTGAAGTACAGGCCAACACTAAGGGACTCTGGCTAACAAAGTTCAGAGATGACTGCAAACTGGGAGCCATTATTGAATCCCCAAATGATGTGGATACTCTACAAAAGGGCCTTACAGAAGATGCTTGGTGCCAGAGCCATGGGCTCAAGTTCAATGCCAAGAAATGTGCAGTTATCCTCTTTGGGAAAAAACATGTACCCGTGAATTACCACATAGGTGGCTGTACACTAAACACCAAAAGTGTGATAAGAGACTTAGGGACCCAGGTGGACAGTGGTCTCACCTTCAATAACCACATCACCACAATAGTCAGGAAATCCTTCTATGTGGCACACCTCATCACTGAGGGCTTTTCATCCATAAAAAAGGAGGTCATTGTCCCACTGTAATCATCCCTCATTAGATCCATTATAGAATACAATGGCCCATTTGGTATGTACCTCTGAAGACATCTACAACAACTGTAAAGGCCAAAGAAATACCTAACTAAAAGAATCACAGGCCTAAAGCAGATGCCTTACGCTGACCGCCTTAAGAAACTCCTGCTATACTCCTTGGCATATCGTCTACTCAGAGGCGATCTCTGCTTAACATACAAGGCCATGTCAAATCCAGAGCTGTTGGACATGCTACACTTAAAGAAATCCCAATCCCTCAGAGCCACACATTCTGGGGATCTAAACCTTGTCATCACAATAAGTAAAACATACTGGAGGGATAGGTTCTTGACCCAGAGACTGCCCAGACTTTGGAATAGACTGCCCATACATGTCAAGCAGTGTGCCTCTTTGGCCCTATTTAAAAAGAACCTTGACGATTGGATGGGAGAAAGGAAATTCACCCTGGGGATCATGTTAGTTGCCCTGCTAGACAGGGGTCCAGGGAAGTAAATATTGTGGGAAGAAATAACCAAGGAATTGTTATAGCTAGGCTTGTATAGACCATAGTGCTGATAGTCTAGTACCAACCTATGAACCTATTATCACAGTTGGCTGGATCAGGATTAAAACTCCTATCTTACTAGTTTGCTACAGTACAGTATTACACAGTTATCACAAGTGCCACAGGGCTTATATGGCTGAAACATAGCCAAAGGATTATTTCAAGGTGAATGACATCAGCAGGTGTGCTAAAGTAGGGCAATGGGAGGTGTAGTGAGTGGCTACAAAATCATTAATCTCCACACACACACACACACACACACACACACACACACACACACACACACACACACACACACACACACACACACACACACACACACATTTTCCAGTACCGAGATGCATAGGCTCATTGCTTCACAGGTGTGTAGTAGATGAATGGGCCTGAAGGCTGTACAAGGCTAGGCAAAGGGAATATCTTGGCATCAGGCCACATGACAATAGTCTCCAGTGTGGCTCAGGGGTGTTGTCCCTGGAGTGGTCTCCAGGGGTGGGTATTGTCTTCACCATCCACTCATCTGGGTTATTATTGTGGGTGGCCAGTGATATGCACTGCTTCCCATGTATGTGATCTATATTCCATAACATGGACAGTGTCTGGGTTGTGTACATGTCCCACATGCATGTTCATTGATGTGTGTAAGTGTACTTAAGGTCTCTGGGGCATGTTGTGTGGACAGATTATCTTCTGATGTAGCATTCCTGACCTCATTTGGTGAGACCTGGCTATGGAACTGAGGTCATGCCTGCACCTACATTGACAGCATGATACAGGAGTTAGTGGCATCTGTCCATACAGGTCATGTGTATAAGGCATGGTATTCCCTTTGTGGGTTACATTTGCAGACTCTACAGTTGTCGTAGGCGTCCAGTGGGGAACATAGCAAAAGGGCCACTGTAAGCATTTATTTGCCTACTGTGAGGATGGAACAGGGTGCCATGTCCTTTTACTTGCTGTATAACACAAACTCAGTCAGGAGATGTAACACATCACAGTACTTTCTGATGTCAGTGATAATGTTGTGATCAACAGGCATGTAGTCCAATGCAATCACACCATGGTTACTCTCTGTGAGGCAATATGCAGGGAACTACCGATATAGTGGTTGTTGCCTAGCCAAGTGCGTTTGTGTTTGAGACATGGGTGGAGAGTGTTCTCTGAGTAATAGGATTGCCTATATTGTTCACCAATCCATAATGTCACATGCAGGGCTATGGATTGTCTACACCAGCCTCTCTGGTGTTTGACATCTGTTGTGCTTGTAAGGTGGACATTGTGACATATACTAGGTCCTTAACATAAGAATTTAGCAAAACCCACCCAATCATGGATCCTGTATTATGCAATCACAGCAACCTCCACAAAGGATACAGATGGCAGACACACACACATGCTAGTACTGAAATTCAAACCACCACCTAGCTATGTATTGCAACTATAGTGTACCGCATGTATCACTCGCGCCATGGAGCTTATAGTATGGGTGTTGTCCCAAGGTACTTCTATGGTGGGAAACATCACCAGCCCTTGTAAATACTAGCATTGGGTGATGTAGTGGGTGAGAGTTCCCAAAATTAATTTTACCCTAAACACACATTTACAGGGGGTGAGGTTCAAACCTCTACCAAACAATCTTTACAGACCATTATGCTACACATTTACCATATGCACCACTGACCTGACATGGTTTACGGTTGGCAACAGGTACTTCTAAGGTGGATGATATCTGCAGGACTGCTAAAGTCAGGCTCTGAGATGTGTACTGGGTGCAAATGGGGCCAAATCTTTTAGGTACACACACAAACAATTACCACAGATGAGATTCAAACCCATACCTGTGTAGTTACTGCTACTAAATTGTTATGCATTTATGGCACGCACCATGGAGCTTACATGTTGGAGAACTCTCCACAGGTATTTTTGAAGGTGACTAACATCAGAAGCAGTGCTAAAGGAGAGGTAAGGGGAGAGTAGTAAATGTGAATGTTGATAATAGCAGGCATCAAGGACACACACACACACTATTTCACGCAAACACACACAGTTGCCATGTCTGGGATTAGGACTCCTGCCTAATTTGTGTATTACACTATAGCATTACGCAGTTATCACACACGCCACAGAGCTTATGGGGCTAGCCCTGCTCCAAAGGGTTATTTCAAGGTGACTGACATCAGCAGGCTTGTTAAAGTAGGGCAATGGTAGGTGTAGTGACTGTAAATGGCCTCAAAATCATTCATCTCCACACACACACACACACACACACACACACACACACACACTCACACACACACACACACACACACAGTTTCACAGTTGCCATATCTGGGATTAGAACTCCTACCTGAGTAGTATGTTACATTATTGCATTACACAGATATCACAAGCGCTGTGGAGCTTATAGGGCTGAGATTTGGCCAGAAGGTTATTTCAAGGTGACTGACATCAGCATGAGTGCTAACATGGGCAATGGGAAGTGCAGTGTGTGTGAATGAGGCCATAAACCATTCCTCTGGAAATACACACACAACACTCAGTCACGCACAACTTTATATTTGACAGGACTGGGTATACAAATGCTAGATGAATACTGATCTGTACTCTCATGTTACACAGTTACCACAAGCACCACAGACACTATAGGGCTGAGGGCTACCAAAAGCAATGTCTACAGTGATGGACATCGGCACATCATGTGATATTGGCTAATTGGATGTGTGGTGGGTGGGACAGGCCTCATGATGGAAATATCTCTGTTACTTTCTGTCACTCTCTTCCCCACATCTCTGTGTGTGCATGTTTGACATATTATAGTGTGTTGGCATATGTGTGAGTATTCCTATCCAATGTGTATGCAAAGCATGAATGGTGTGCAATGTGTTGTGTGTGCATAGACATCTGCGGCTGACAGATATATATAGTCCACTGTTGTTGTCAGACATGAGCTTCATTTCTCTAGTGTAGGAGCATGCCCAATATGACCTTCTGTAGTTAGTGTGTGAATCCATTCCAGGTAGGTTTCACTCCAGCCCAGGATTTGGCGTTCTACACCTACAGCTAGTGACCTGTTTCTGCAGGATATCTGTAGATGGGTTGACAATATGGAGTCACAATGTGGCAAAGATAGTGGGATAATGTAATTATTGTGTCTGTGCTGCTTGTGTTACATGGCTGGTGTTAGCAGAGATATTCAGACATGTGTACTGTTCTACACTGTGTTGCATTATGTCATCATCTACTGACAGATATACATATTTGCTCACAGTTATTTCCTGGAAAATGCAAGATGAATGAAGCTGTGTCCAGTATTGTGGTCTGCATCCTACATATTCTTGCACACTCATGCCATTATGGAGGGGTACCTGCAGACACTTGTTGATGGGTCTGTGTAAATGGTCTAGCACCTTGGTACTGTGGTGGCTGAAGATCCCCTTCTTGTACATATATCGACATAGCAGAATGGCCATATCCTGCTGTGGCCATAGCTCTCATCTGTACAGATTCATCCAAGTTACCCAGAAACAGGGGTCATATATATGATCAGTTCCCCTTCACATTGTGGTTTATGAGCAGGTTTGTAGCCACCAATTACTGAGTTTGCAGGCAGGGGTAGTATGGACATACATCAGAGTTTCAGACTTCACACACTCCATGACGTCCATGCTTCTATACCCCCCACTCGGTTATTCTATCCTGTTCCTAACATTATGCGAGTGATATCTGAGAAGTATCTCTATAGTTGTCCCTTCATCCTAGCAGTATTTAGGGGTTGGTCCAGAGTTCATGCAGTAGGACATGGTGGGCATGCTACTGGGATTTGTCAACATGGCCTTGCATTTGTGTTCTGTGGACTGTGTTATGTTGTTAGTTGGGACCCCATGAGATAACATACATTGTCAGTACAGGTGAGGCACAGGCCTTTGACAGAGGACTGTAGGGCATTTGATATTGATGCAGGCCATCTGTGGCAAGCTAGTGCATTCTGTCACGCCTACATTTCCAGGGTGAGCGCCACTGGATTCCCCTGGGGTGACAGGGTAAGTGTGCAGGGTGTTAATGGCAATAGTTCATGTCCATATTAATCCATTGGTCTGGATGCTGGCAGGGTGCTGCTTACAGCTAGGGACACACCTGCATGGGACACCACTTCAGCATGCTGCATTCTGTGGGTATTTCCATACAGAAGTGGGGGTCATACTGTACTCATTCCCAACAGCAGGGATATGACTTGTGATAAACTTGTGGCTGATGGTGAGGTGAGCTGAGTGCATGTGTGATATGGAAGCTTCTTGCAGCTGACTCACAGATATACCTGGGACATTCCCCTTATGCTGCCTTGTGTGGGGACATAGGCAGTCTCTTATTACTTCATAACTGTGCCTTTTGTGGTCTGCCAGTGATTGGCGAGATTACATCAGTATTCCATACTACACAGACAACTAATGTGCTGCTAACCTGTATGTACAATTCCAAAGGTGTGTGCAGTTGACAGTTACATTTTATGTACTCTGTCTAGGGTACTTCCACCTCTGTACTGTGTGTATGTCTGGGCCCACATTCATGGCATGTCCATCTTTCAGATAGTGACAGATATTGACATCTGGACAGTGAGTATGGATGACTGCTGAATTGGGTATTGCAGAGATGCATTGTGGTTGGCACTGCAGTTTTCAGAACATGGCCCTGTCATCAACAGTACTGGCCATAGGCCACCAAGACACAACCTTCCATGCCTACATGCTGACCACTTCCACATAATATAGAACACAACAATCTAACACATGGACCCCTGCATGTTGTACACGTGCAACAATCTATCCTGTAAATTGGGCCAGCTCAGGTAATCTGTGCTGCACTGTTATTAAACCCACAGGTACATGTTACTGCATTTCAGTATGGGATTGTTGGGGGGGGGCACACCTGACAACTGTAAATATTTGCTATAACTGTACTGGTATTTCAGGTACTCTGTTGGCTTCCATTTTGTTTTGTATTCTAACCCATCATGCAGACTAGAGGCATATCAGTAGAGTACAGATCTTAGGTTTTATTGACCTACATTTCAATTTCAGATTTCTTACCCTTCAGAACTAATATATAACTGCCAGACATGTTGTAGTCTGTCTGTGTAGGTCTGGAGGAGGGCTGTTCACCATTGCTATCAATTGGAGCCCTTAGCACAGCCTTTCTTTATAGTCATCTGCACCTGTCCTGCTGGTTGAGGCTGGTGTTGGGTATGTGAGCCTCACTGACATGCATGTGTGTGTCCTATGGACACACATTTGGGCCACCACAGGTACTGCAGTGGGATTTGTCACCTTGTCTAGTACTGCCTACTTTGTTGACATCAGTATTTGTTATGGATTTCATGCTGACCATATAGGTGTCCACTATCTGCTGCCATCCCATTCAGCCACCCGATTCTCTTGCATGCTCACATCCATACCATAGATACAACTAGCAGAACATACTACTCCATTCAGCATTTGATAGGAAAAGTGACTTACCTTGTGGCTGTGCTAGTATTGAGGATGGTGCTGGAGGGTTGCCTGTGTCCCTATACATGGTAAAACACAGGTAGTGTCATGTTTGGCAGCCCTTTTACTGTATGTGCGAGTCAGAGAGAGGTGACATTCCCTGGGTCCCTACTGTGTCAGTGTATGTGCTATGCATTGCATCTTTGCCAAAGCCTAGGCATACTGGGCATGCCTCCTTCTGCTTACATGGGCAGGCTCAGGTTGTTCCTCCTCCAAGTCCCTCTGTGCCTGTGATGGCCTTGGCAATGGTGGGGGGCTGTGTGGCCCTGCCCCATGCTGTTCCTGCTGCAGTTGTTTCTACAGGATCATGTTGTGTAGCATTGCACATACAATGAAAATTTGTGTACACGTAGCTGGAAAGTACTGCTAGGCTCCACCAGTTATGTCCAGGCACCTGAACCGTGACTTGAGCATCCCAAACACATGCTCTATTATGATTCTGGTTTGTGCGTGTGCTTCATTATGGAGTTCTTTTTTATGTGTGTGCATTTCTGATGGCTGTTATCAGCCACGGTTCCAGTGCATAGCATCCCCCACTAGGTGGCTATATGGGATATCCCCACTGGCAAATTTCTGGTACAGCTGGGTCATATGCCAGATGTGGGAGTTGTGATAGCTTCCAAGACTGCCAGCACACACATTCAAGATAATGCCCTGGGCATTGCACATGACTTATCAGTCGATGGAGGGGAAGCCCTTAAGGTTTATGTAGACACTACCTCACTCACCGGATCATGCTTTGATGTGTATGTGTGTGCAGTCTATAGTACCCACTACCTCAGGGTATATTGCTATTTGGTGGAAGAGATGCATATTGTTGGTCAATGCCTCATGGGTGTTTAGGAAATATATGCGCTCACTGGCATGTGCTGACATGGCATCCAGGAACTGGTGGAGTATCCTGGATGCTGATGCCTGTGAGATCCCCATGATATCTCAAGTTGGCCTTTGGAAGGTACCTTTGGCTAGTATTCGTAACCGTACACATACCTTAGTATCCACTGGGATGGGTTCCCCTCTGTTGGTTGTGTGTGTGAGGCGTTGCCGGCACAGCTCACTCAACAATTTGCTGTAGAATGTTCCTGTCCACCCTATAGCGCTCCACTATCTCTAGCTCATGTAGTCCCTTTTAGGTTACTCTGGGTTTGTACACTCTTCTCCTCCTCCTCACTGTGGGTTGGTCATCAGCATTCATATCTTCATGACCCTCAGTCTCTTCCACATATTGATGTATGGCAGCAACAGCAACCCCTAACATTTTGTTTGTATTGTCAGATAAAATTTCCCCGTCTATGTACACCGGTGGTGTAAAGTTTCTGGGAAAAACCAGAGAGAAAGGTGTTTGTATAGTTTATAGTAGTGTGCTGGGCTGGGCTGCTGCCTGTGTAATTGGCTGATTCTGATACATTTCACCTGCCAGCTATGCTAGTTCTCCTTGACTGCCTTCCTACTGCTGTTTTCCCTTCCCATTGCCTTCCTGTTTAAGCCCCAAGATGTGGCACACATACCCAGTGCTCATATGTGAACAGAGCTGCTATTTCCTGTTTTTTTGTTTAAAACCCAGTGCATGATGCGCACACTGGTTTAGGCAATGTAAATACTGTTAGCCAGCCTCAGCCACACCCTCCTCCCTTAGCTGTGCTTAGCTAAGGACACGGGCCACAGAGCTGCAATAAGCTTACAGCATGCATGACACTCCACCTTATGAGGTCATCTACCTCTTATACTTATACCATGGTGTTGCTGCACCTACACGGTTGAGTGCAAGCTAACACTGAGAGAAATCTGTGATTCAGTATCAGTCCCCTCATTTGCATAAAAGAGAATTCTAATTCATAGTTATCATACTCACACTGAGCCTTCCGCCTTAGCAACCACTATTCCCTGGTGTTGTTGTCTTATGCATGCCATTGACTATCATGGCAAAATTACTGATTTGGGTTTAAAAGCTTATTTCCAACTTTTTTTCTTATTTTCGGGCCAATCCCATTTGTGCACCGCTGCCCAATGCTTAAACGTCCGAAATCGGTCAAAAAAAGTTTTTTTTATAATTTTGCAACTATTTCCCATGCCAATGGCCATATATTTGGCCATTGGCATGCCTGCTACATTGAATACATGCTTTCTTTGGAGCTGTCATGCCTCCGTTTTGTAATTTGCAGAAATGTATCCTGCAGGTTACACTATTCCTGCATAGACGCCTCCCTGCTTCCTGGATCACTAATTCACCTCATTTGCATAGTTTTTACCAGCAAATGGGGTAATTAGCATAGAGCAGTGGTGTCTGTGCAGGAATAGTGTAAGAGCACTCGTGCACTTCCCGGGAGCTTGTTCCTGGATCGCTCGTCGGCCATATTGCATGCAGCAGCTCTTGCACTATTCCTGCACACTGTGCAGAGCTTGCTGAATTCTGGGGTAGAAGTATATACTTTGAAGTGTGTGAAGTCTGATGTACTACATTTTAACAAAAGTATTGTTGTGTGAGGATACATGCTGCTTTACTGGGAGATTTCTGACTCATAGTCATGAATGAAAAATGCCACTATATATACAGAAAATGACATATTTTAGCAGTTGTATAAGAAGACTAGTAATATTAATTGCTTGCAATATGAGTACTACTATAAATTTGCTGATGATGCTGTGTAGGTTGTTACAACTTTACCTGTCTTAATTTGGACTTATAGTACATGCATATGAATGTGGGTGTTGTGTTAACAAAAATGTTTTGGTAATTAAATCTTTGTTTTATTTGTGATGAAAGCAACCATTCTATCATTGCTGTGTTGTTTGGCTAATAAGTGGATCAAATGTTTGCAATGTTGTTTTACGTAAATGAATGATACAGCAGCAAGGATCCAAAAAAAGGACAACTTTATACACATGGAGAACCACATCCTTATGGCAGCCTTTACAACATATGGGAAACACCCATGGCTCTCAACTGTCCAGATTTTGCCTCATATTTTTGGTCTGTTCCTCACAAAATGTAAGGTTTTCTAGTAAATCATTGAGGACTGAAGTCACTAAACAATGACATTCTTTTGAGTTGCAGCCTTTATATTTTTAGAAAAAGTATGCTACAATAAAATATTTTATTGTAGCAATTTTCCAAGATTATAAGAGCAATATTTAAAACATATCCCTATTTTTGGACCTTTGTGCCATCATTATTTTTGGCTTTGCCCAGATTTCTTGTGCAAAGGGGCACCCAGAAAAGCTGAGAAGGCAAAGGCATGGGAGCAGATAGTTATGGACATAAATGCTATTGGCAGAAGGAACCATATATTAACACAGTAAAAGAAGATGGCCAATGATATAGCAGGATGTGCAAGATCCAGTGCAAGGGAGAATGCAATTGTAAATGCCTGTAGCTGTACCAGCGAGGTCTCCAACAATTGTTACTTTTAACAACTGATGAGGAATACCTCTCCTCCATTCATGAAGATAATTATGTAACTGATGACAATTGCACTGAAATAATCAGGAGGTAGTGTGGACACCAGCTGTTGTCCACATCTGCATTAAAACTGACATCTCCTCAGGAAGGATGGTTTTACAACAGTAATATGTATACCTTTAGCAGAAGGTTGAAATATAGTAATTAAATGTAACATATGACAATTACTATTAACAGGCAAACTGCCCAGGTCATCACATAATGCTGCTGAACACAGTGTACATACTAAGAGTCCTGTACAATATATTATAAAGCATATGGTAGTGTATCCCACCATCTGAGTAGCAATGTATTCAATGAATTCTTTACAGGGTCAGTAGCAGAAACAAGCAGTTTCACAAAATGAATAATTTTAAAAGATTATCAGAAGCATAATGCCTGATGATGATGATGATGATGATAGCATAGTTATATTTAAGAGACAGCATAAGGAAAGTCAAGTGACACACAGTTGCCAAGGTTAACAACATGATGTCACACCCCACAGCATGTTAGTAACTCTGCAAGAAGTGACCCCTGGTTTACAAAGTGAAACACAGGGTGACATTATGCTACAGGCTATGCAGGGTGAAAGCCTATGCACCTCTATGCCAGTAACTCCAGACCAACAGGAATACCTCATGGATTATGACAAAAATTCATCTGCAGCAGTATTCACAGTGACACCTTTATAAAGGGATACCAGGTGCAGGCATTGGTCACATCTACACCAGGAAACATGGAAAGCATTGGCTGCACATTGCAGAGTTGGATCCATCCTACTTGCTTGGGATGTGGGTCTGCTGACTGCTACAACATTTAATTTTAATTAAGCAATTTAAAAAGAAAATATTAGATTTCTTCTTTAAGGATGCAGTTGCATTTGGGATCACATCTAAAGTACTCATGCACATTATGGTCACACTTGTGTCTATGTGCATGCATTGGAATTTGAATTTTCAGATCTGCATTTTATGCTGCTGTGAACTATCTCCATGTTTGGAACTTTGCTACCATTCGAAACATAAGCAGAGCATTCTGATACAAACATTTAGCAGACACCTGTGTGAGTTTAGAAGCAGTTCTGCCTTAAACGTGTGTGTGATACCCAAGTTAGGGATGGCAGATTAGATGATTAAATTATTCAGGCCCAAACCCTCTATCTTGGCTACAGAAGAGCCAGCAACCTCCACACCAACTACCAGATTGCTTGAACATCACAATTGATTGAATATTCTCAATGGATAATTTTGCCTTTTATGGGTTGATATATTTTGTTTCACTGCTTAATGGAAAAAAGATCTTTAAAACTATAGGGGTAGTTATATTTTCAATGAATGTAAGTTTCAGTGCATTTTCAAGGCATGTGAGCTTCAGTGTATTTTCAAGAAATGTAATCTTCAAGGGAAGAAAAGTTTACTGTGGCTCATGCTAATCTTTTTTCAATGTGCAACTGTTTTGTTAAGCAAATTTCTGTCAGTGTTTGTGCGATAGAATTTGAAAGCAGTGTTAGTCAGACAATTGGTGGCATACTTGCCTTTGGAACAGAAGGCTGTGAGTTTTACTCCCACACCATGTAGATGTATTGCTGATACTGTATTGCACTTTAAGAAGGGTGGGGTGGAACCGGGAGTGTTGCATTCATGAGTGTCTTGCCCTTTGGATGAGATGCTAAACTAAGACCTTGTCTGTCTGCATTAATATTAGGTGGTGTGAGATCTTTCACATCCATATGCATTATCAAAAAGAGTAGGGGGAAGTTCCCCAGTGCCCTGGCTAGTAACCTCTAGTAGTATAAATACCAGAAAGGGGCTCCCTGAAAAGACACTACTAACCTAATCGGACTAACTCAGTCAGCAAAGAATATTTAAATTAAAAGTTTTAAATTAAATCCATATCTCTGCCATCATTTCAAAAGTAAAGAAGAAAATAGTATGCAATGCTGACAGCTTTGAGCAATGTTTATCATAACGGTGGGGAGAGAGACAAGTAATGAGACATCAGAATGGCTGTGGGAGGGGGTGTGGTCCATTTTCCTGTCTAGGGCCGCATGCGACCATGATCTGACTCTGGGTCAGTGCACTGCCACACAGAGTCAGCTACAAATGGTTAGAGTTCTCCAGGGTATACATGAAGATTTCCAGCACTACATGGAAATGGCGGACAGTAGGGAGAATAGCATGATCGCATTGATTCGTACTATGGTTGCACACCAGGCATCTATGGCCACCTCCATTTGTAGACTGGTGTGAACTTACTAGATTCAAACAGAAGTCAGTTGTAGAATGGAAAGAGGAGAGGGTACAGTACGGATGCAAGGGGACATATCACTTCACACTGTTACAAACCCAGAATTTATTTAGGACAAGTCAGCGTTCGGCACTTAGCACAACCTCTCAATTAAGGTCCTGTCCCACAACACTGTGATATCAGTGCCTGTATGATCACGTACATCGCAGCAAGTCATTTTCCACTTCACATAGCCTCTCATCAAGATCTCCTGCAACATCACTTACAATATCTTCAGGGGACATTGTCTATGACACATTTTACCTTGACCTGCTATGATTCAAGGTACACCATTCAATCAATTAGACTTCTACACAGATATGTCAAATATTTAACTGTAAAAGCAATGACTTATTACTAAAAAAAGTAAAAAAAAAATGCAGAATACATGAGCTCAGACTGCAAGACATTACTAAGACAAGCAGCTGCATGCATTCCTGTATCTCAGTATTGTTGGCCAGCAAGCGCCACTGGGCAGACATGGCTGTGGCTAAGCCAAGACACGCATCTCAGAATGGAAAATAGCCAGATTAGTAGCAAAAAATAGCATCATTGTGGACTACAAAGTAGACAGAAATGTCATGATTCCACCTTTTATAATGAATCTGCACACAGTATGAAAACATGTCAGTTTACGACTATGAATTGCAAGAAGGCGGAAGGAACATTTATTACTGTATGCAGTTTTTTATCATTTCTTGTTTCCATCTAATTATTTTTGCATTTGCATAAATACATTCCCAGCCATTGCACATGGGTGTAAATGGTGTCTGTGAATTGCCTTTGCTGCTCTTCCTCTCGAAGTGTGTCAATCACCTTTTTGCATTCTCATAATGACTATGAATATTACCCTCCTCCATTTCTGTGCTTGTATACTTCTTTGATAAAGTTGTCCATGCAGTTTAAGTGCTATAAAAGTTTATACCCCAGAGACTGTGTAAGGAAATAATACCTACAGGGTTGTCACCTTTTGCTCTGGCACAGACTAGACTGAAGACTGACACCTTACACAACCAATAACCATTACCCTCTCTCCTCTTTTACCATCCACTCTGTCCACCTACATGCCCATTTTATGATGTAACTGGACATTTCAGGAGGAGACGGTGGCAGAACACATCTACTTTTCCCACTCTCAGACTTGACCCCATCACAGGGCTTGGGAGGATGGCATAATAGTTAAAGTGTGTACCTTACAGACACAAGGTGCAGGGTTTGATCATCACATGAGGTAATTGGCTAGGCTTGAAATGGCTCACAAGGGCAGTTAGCCTAGTTCTAACCTATGAACAGTAGTGATGCTTTGCTTTAAAAAAAAGTCGTACTGAGTCCCAGCATTCTTTTTGTGTTGACAAAATAATTCAACAGAGTTTTTGCAGTGTTTTTCAGACAACCAGCAGTCTTTCTTATTTCTTGATAGTTCAGAAAATGAAAAAAGAAAACAGATTAATACCATATAACTAGGTGTTAGATAATTTTTTTGTCCAGTTGCTGAGGTCAGAGCTAAAATGCAATAATAGTTTGTGGTGGTTGACTAGGTGGCTGTGCTCAGTTAGGCTTAATGTGGTCTTGTCATCTGATTGTGCTTAGCAAAGTACTGTTCACGGTGGGGGGGTGGGCTTTGAATTTCCATCTAAGTGGAAACAGGTTGATCAATGTATGTCCTTGTGGTTTTAACCTCTTCACTTCCTGCAATTGTTCAGTGCTGCTGAAGACACCTCTGTCATGTATAGACATGCACATACATGTATATATCAATAGTAATTATCTGTATATATTTAACTTTGGAACATTCAATGTTTTATTTACCTCTGACCTTGAGAAATTTTAATGACAATAACTATAAGGCTTTGCTTTTTAAAATGTAGGATTGTTTTCTTATAGCCCATGGCTGAGTAAAGTAAACAAAAAGTGGAGTAATAGTTCTGATCTGTAAATACTCAAGTGTGGCACATAATTAACTCATAAACAGATGGAGAAGGGAAACATAAGTTGTCAGTAGAAAATTCCCTGTGATGACTCTTATTCTGAGTTCATTTTAAGGCTCTCCTACTTATGTTCTGCTTTCTCTCACTGATTTTTCCTCCATGGTTTTCAGATGAATAATATTGAGGTCAGTCTAATTATGGGATAGACTAAAACATGACTCTTTAAAAGTAGTTTGAGATGCAAAATGGTTTGTGGTGGGGAGTAATCATTAAGGATGTTGCTAAGCAGAGTATTGGCTGAAAGTTTTAACATTCGTAGACGGCTGGTATGTTGTGTACCCTAACACTAGAGAATTCAATTTGTTAGTCCTTAGAGGAGGTTGAGGAGCTAGATGAATTTGATCACTATCTTCATGGAAACGGAGATGCCAAATCTATTCAGTAGCATTAAGAAACAATCTATATCTTATCATACACATGTTTGAGCCTTATTATTAGAAGATAGCCAATAAGGGGCAAGTATTCTACAGAAAGGACTACTTGTCATTTAATGATTAGACAAGGTGGGAACAAATTTGTTTGTGAATTATGAAATTCTGGACAAATCATATGGGTTTCAACAAAAAAATGTTCTACCTACAACATGGGTAATGCCAAACTTTGATATGTTACTTAACTTCCAAATGTTGTAACAAAACTAGGCAGTATCATTCAGGTCTGCCACTAACGAAATAAGTCTGTTGTATTAGATGGTTGATTTAAGTGTTACCCAGAGTTTCAACATTTCAAGAATTTTGTCCCTTTATAACTTGCTTTTGGGATTCCAGTATTCTATAGGGTTTAAAACTCACTTTTTTTCTGATATGGTTTCATCTGGGAGGTTTGGCAAGGTAAACTGGAATAAAATTTACTTGCTCCTTTAGATTTCTTCTTTTTGGGACTTCCAGAGAGTGCAATTCATTACTATTTTGGGAGTGAACAATAGCAACCAGTTCACTCCTAGCTAAAGACTCTTAATCCCATTTCAACCACATCAATGTGTGACTCTTCCCAATGTTTCAACACTTTTATGTGGAAGATTTGTTTGATACATTTTTAACCTAGCTGTCTCATATAATGAGTTATGGAGAGGTGAACCATGTAAACAGTACATGCTGTGCTCACGACAGCAAATGTCAGCTGCTTAACTTGATGTAAACTATCAAATAAGGCAATTACATATAGTAATTTGTATTATAGAATATTTTCCTATGTATAGGATTTTGCATGTTGTTTCATATGTGAGCGATTACAATTTTATGTTTTTAAGAGGTATTTACATAGTTAAATGCACTTTGGACATTTTTAATACGACATTATCATTTTTATATGTATTATGGTAGCAGCAACGGTATTTATATACATTATTATACAGTATCTGTAAATATTTTATTTTGGACCATAGCCTTTGTTTATGAGCATCATTTCCCTTTAAATCAGTGTAGAGGAAATGATGTAATGACTACTGTTTTACTTAAATGCACTCTTAGTTTTTTTTAGCTTGTCTGATGAAGTTCCTGTAACGTGTGTAACCGGGGACGAAAGCGCTTATAAACTTTCACTTGTTTAAATAAAAGTGATTCCTGCATCTGGTGCAAGCCATCTTTGGATTTACCAGTCTTTTCTACTAAAGAAGACATGATCGGGTTATGTGCATCCCCTATTTGGTTTATGAATGGTGTATACCTAACCAAAGGGAGGCTGTGTAGGCAACTGTACACTATTCATGGACTGCTTAGTTATGGAAAAATAGGAAGTGCCTACCCTTAGTCTACTGCTTGATGAGCAAAAAGTCATTCAAGGCATCTAAATTCCTGTGGGAATGTATGTTTGAGTTGATTACTATGTTTGAACTGCACTGTCATGTGAAGTACTTGTGTGAGTTTTGAATTTGCTGCTGTAAAAAGCATCAATGCCAACTTTACAGGTGTATCTTGTAAGGGATGCTGCTTTTATTTCTCTCAGAACATGTGGTGTAAGGTGCAAGCATTACATTTGTCTTCCTTATATGACAGAGATCTGCAATTCCAGCTGTCTGTGAAGAAGTTGGTAGCCTTAGCATTTTTACCAGAAAGTGAAGTTCTGCCTGCATATTTTGAATTGGTAAAAAGTTTCCCTGAAGAAGGTAAGGATTTGCTGCAGTACTTCTCAGGCACCTATCTACTTGGCCGTCCCTGCAAGCAGTACCCTTGGACATCTGCCCCTGCAAGATTTCTCCCCATATTTCCTATAAGCTTCTGGGATGTCTCATGCTTAAATTAGCTATGCTTACCAAGAACTCAAAATTTTGTTGAAGGGTGACATAGGAGACTACATAGTCTGCTTGGTAAAAGGATGTCTGACATTCCTACTGTAGAGTCTGTTTTGGTGAGAGAGCAAAATTGTGTTAATGAACTATGCTTACAGCTTTTGACAGGGTATCCAGTATCTCCAAAGAAGAGGAAGAATATTGTGAGGCAATGTCATTTGGAAAATATATTGCAAAATAAAGGATAGTATAACACCCAATCTCTCCTGAAAGCAATAGCTCTTGCCTTAAAGGTGTAATACAAGGATGCTTAAAGGGTGTAAACACAGGACTGTGTTTATGTTATGAATCATTCGCAAAGTGCACAAAGGTTTGTGTCGATCGACACTGAACATATTCTTGTAAATATTTGTTTCACAGTATAGTAAAGCACCCTACATGTAAAGTGATATATTGCTTTGCTCACTCAATTGCAAGCAGTTGTACATAAGTTACATTACAACACTTCATGAATGAATTGCAATGAGAGTACACTGTAACACTTTTCCTTTTGCTTACTATGTTTTCTACTGTCATTAATTAATGATCCCCTCTGATGTTTAATTAACATGTGTTAAGTGACAGGAATCTGCTTAGCCATACAGCTTGGATCATGTAAAGACTTTATTATGTTGGAATACCCTCACTGGACTAAAGTAGTCCTAACATTTGATGGCGATCACTTCCCTTTATTTTAACTGTTTTTGTTTCAACAAGGAATTCAATGTTTTGGGACTGAATGCTGCATTAAAGTGTACTAGAATGTCATAACTGCAGTATCATTGTCTTATTAGTTGCTGGTGAATGCAGGATTCATGAAGCTCGGCGCAAGGCCGGTGTAAGGCTTGCGCAGGCCGTGCGGCGTATATATGGAGTAGTAGTGCCATATGCATATTAATGAAGGCGTGCAGCCGCCACAGCCATGTGCATAGGAAATGTGCACGAGTTCATGGGGCGTAACGAAGTTGCGGTGGGAGGCGTGTCAATGTTGGCTGTCGATGAGCAACCTAAACTGCTGAATATTATAGTCCGCCTGCAGTAATAATCGCACCTATCAGTGTCCGTGGAGACTGAAACGTATACAAAGCATGCAAGATAGTCCCTGCGAACAGAAAATGAAGAAGCAAACACAAATGCACGATAGGGAATATCAGGTCCCTACCCTTGAACAAATGACAGAAAAAACGTGTGCCCGTAGTCCAACGTAGTGTTGATAGCTATACCATGTGGAAGTGAAATATATCATATGCTAGGGCGCTGCCAGGAGGTACGGCCAGCCCAATGGAGAGGGTCACCAGCTGACCCATAATGTGAGGGAGGGTACATAGCTGTGCAGATGTGTCCATAACAAAATACACGAGGAGAAATGTAGATATATGTAGTGACTGTATGTCCGATCATATCCCACAAGGGATGTAATAGTCACATACAAAAGGTATGTCTGTATCCCACATAACAAATGTGATAGGGAATAGAATACACATGTAAACGAATCAGGAGCATAGAAACAGCTACAACAATAAGGACACATGTAGGCCGAAAGGGACAGTATGACCCGTACCATCGACTAAGAATACCACCTGTCCCACTTTGCGAGCGACAGTACTGCTGCGGCCAGATGTGTCCTGACACAAGCTTGTAAACATGGCAAATGTGCAGAGATTATAGGACATAATTATCCCTCAGACGTCATGTAATAGTGGCATTAAACAGTTGTTCTCCACACGTATATTACATAAATGTCATAAGAAAAAGAATAAGCCACCGAAATGCTACAAGACTAAAGCTTAGATATAGGCAAGAGTTGTAAGTTCTATCTGCCGAACTGACCGCGGGTATGTGTCGGCATGTAAAATGTGTTGTGTCCACCGCAAATGTTACATTGTGGCCAATTGAAAATGTGGAAACAGTACCGTAGACTGTGGGGAGGCATTGTCCACAACAGTCGGATATGTGGAAGGAATAGCATGGACATAGGAAAAGGTGCCATCCCCCCAATGAGTACAACAGGTCTGCAAAACCCGGGAGTCATTGGTAGAAGCCAAACTAATATGTGACACAGCTGAATGGGTAGTACCCGGGTATACCAACTAAGTAATGAAAGTGAAGTATGGGCATGTACCTATGTGTGTGAGGTATAGCAAGTGGGAAGCAAACATGGCAGGGTAGTCCACACAACCATAAAGGTACCCGACACCTGTAGGGCAGTCAATGTGCTACTCTGGCCGTGTCATGGCCCAACAACAAAAGTAGTGAGCTATCGGATGTGAGTAATTTGCATGTGAGGGGTGGATGGGTAATGGTAAAACCCGCAAATGCGATACTGTGTCATATGCAGAAAAGGTGAACCAGAGGTATAGGAGGGGGCAGCGGGTGAAGCGGACATAAACACAAACACATGGAGAAACAGCTGCAAGACAAGCAGACAGGCCATAGTGTAGAACACAATCCCACAAACATATGTATCATGTAAATGTGAGATCAATATGTATAGATATGTCACAGTAACATACCCACAGGTTGGTCCTGATGGAACTGGCCATAACAAATGCAACACACCTGGCTGCATAATGGGCTACCCAGCATACCCTCCACATCACACAACCCACCCCCGTAACAGAACGTCCACCAAATCCACCCGTACGTGGCCCACTGGTTCGTTGCAGACACAGCTACACATACCGACCCCTACGCATATGTAGTAGGTATTGTCACCCTAGGCAGTGTCAGGATAGCAAACCATGTATTCCCTGCATGTTAAACCCCCCGCACATTTTCATAAAGCCAAAATACATTTCGATATCATTCTTGTGTGGAATGGTCCAATTTCTGGAATATCCCTTACGGGATAAGTAACCAGTGTAAATAGTAGAATGGGTATGACGACAAGATGTCCAATCCTGTAGATATCTGGACACAAGTCAGAACGTGAAGTAGAGGTCCAAGACACTGTCCAGACCTGAGTGGTCATGCATAACCTAGTACCCAGGATAAAACACCTTCCCGTGATGCACGTGTCCCCACACAAATATGCGGGAGAATATATTGCACACTCGCATAGTGGCAAATGGCAGAAGGGTGAGGAAGACACCCAACATTAACAGGATAACCCTGATGAAGTGTGAGGGATACCTAGTGTGTGCTGGCGTGACCAACCATACCTGACAACCTGTGTGAGCTAGATATCTGGACAGAGCCGTGAATACAAGTGAGACAAAGGTACAACAGCAGGTACAATATGCAAAGATAGCTGTTAGAAGTTATTCATGTATGTGCAGTCTGAGTACTCGGGAAGTCCACTGGGCGAAGAAGTGCCCAGTAACAGTGGAGGCCTGGGTGGAAAAGCTCCACAAGCAATACAAGGAAATAAAGGCTACATAATGTTAAAGGTAAAATACAAGAGTAAAAGGCATACAGTCAGGAAATACACATGCATTAAATGTGCATAATAAGACAGTGCAAATCCAGAGTTTTGTAGTGGTAATACAGAAATTTACAACAATGACATACTTGGAGTCAAGTGAGTGTCAGCTAAGTCTGGTTAAGCTGGAGGGTAGAGAGGAGCAGGAGTATGGAGAGCTCAGAGGAGTGAGATCCCTAGAATGTATAACAGGTGCAAGCAGGAATATATCCATGTGGATGGATAAACATAGATATATCATAGAATGACAGTTTGCACAATGGCATTAATGTCCGGAGTATGAAGTCTGAAACTCAACTGTCTGCCAGCATGTCCCGACATCTGTCTCTAATGCCGAGCTACTGCTGTGCCAGAACACAACAGCGTATTACAGAGGTTCGTACCATATCACTCAACTGTCCAGATATTCGCAGAATGACCAGAGTGTTGGCTCATATTGTTGTGTGCCTCTGACAATCTGCGTCTGTCCAGTAAATAGGTGTGGATTGACATCACAAAATAATGAGGATTAAGTATAACACTCCACATCCCGCAGAAGAGTCATGATAATGCAAAACCTAGTATTCTATCAACGTTATAAGTTTGTAAGGAAACTAGTTAAAATGTGTCCCTCTTACTCTCCCCATCATGTAGGGTTTTCGCAGATTTGTTGTGTGCCTCTGACAATCTACGTCTGTCCGGTAAATAGGTGTGGATTGACGTCACGAAATAATGAGGATTAAGTATAACACTCCACATCCCGCAGAAGAGTCATGATAATGCAAAACCTAGTATTCTATCAACGTTATAAGCTTGTAAGGAAACTGGTTAAAATGTGTCCCTCTTACTCTCCCCATCATGTAGGGTTTGCGCAGATTTGTTGCTCAAAGAGGTTGAGAGGTATGATCCATACATATGTACAGTAACAACCCATGACATTTGTGTAATGTACAACTGCATACCTGTAGTCACATCATGTCCAAGAAAATAATCCCCGTATGAATGAATACAGGTAATAGTCAAATGTGAATGGGAAACACCCCCCCCTCACCATGGAGTATGGATCGTAACAACCCCACCCATAATATGTACAGCCAACAGAATAAGCTCCTGATAGGTACCCAAACACGTGTCTATAAATACAGGTAAAATGTTCATAATAGGGGGTAGCTACCTGTCCACATGCTTCATCTGACATTTGAACTCAGCCAGGGAAGTTCTGTTCACCAGGCAGACAAGCCTATACCCAGATCACTACATGAACACCCTGACAATCAGAAACGTGTATGTGATACGACTATATGCCCTGGTGTTCTGCATATCCTCGGAGTGATTAACAATGCAGCTGGGGTCCACAGCAGTAGGCAATAGGGAATGTGTAATATGTAGTACCACGTTTCTCACAGCAGGGGAATGGATGCCTGTGTTGTAAGTGAAGCGGTGAGGCATATGTTGATATAGCTAAGTACTATGGGTATGCATATCAATGAGGCAGAACAGCAACAGAATACTGTTTCCGGCATCCGTCCAACGTGAATGCAGTCCCAGTTGACGTACGACCACTGCAAATATCCCTGTAAAGTGTAATGAATGCGTTCATGCTGTACACACAGTTAAATACGTAAAGGTGAACTGTGTGTTTCACACCAGTCCGTAAACCGGACTACAGATATGTAAGTGTTACGGTCAGAAGTATGAAAGGCTTCACAAGCAGACATATCTATTAAACAGATGTAACCCACAACATGTATATGCAAGTGCGCCTGTGTGTGTGTGATCCGCTCACAGCATAGTAAATGAATGCTGTTTCCCCCATGTTATATATACATGGCTCAAACCTGTTAACCCCGTAAAGTATGAAACCAGACAAAGCCATGCAAAGTACTGGTACAAATAGGGACAATCCCCAGATATGTGCCAGAACGAACATAGAAAGTGAATAGAATAACGGGTGTGTCAGTAGCATGGATTCTCTGAAGGGTATGCAGTCGTAACCTGAACTGCTTGCCAGTATTTCCCAATGTAGGTCTTTAATGAAATGCCACTAAATTGCCAGATAGACACAAGGTTATGAAAAACACACCGAAGATAAAGAGGCAACCAGCTGTACATTCTGCGACAATCTGTACAGTGGAAAGGTATGGTATGGATATAGATATATGTGTATACACATAATCCACAGATGTAAACCAAAGCAAATTATGAAATGAGGACTGTACATGTATATATGTATACACAACAAACATATGTCCCGTAGATATGACATATGTACATAAATAGGCCACGGCATAGCTATTATGGGTAGACAAACAGACATGCACGAAAGGTGAATAAATCGCTGCTTTCCAAACCATTGGCCAGAAAGTGACAGTCTGGCAAGTTCTACACTTTAAACATGAATATAGGTGTCCATTGCAGGACCCCAAAAATTGATCCATACATAGTGTCAACCGTCATTGACTCAAAAGAAGTGACCTCAGCAAATATGATATAGCTGTACATGCAACAGTAGCAGGTGCAAGGGTAATAACACATGTGTCGATAGAATGTATGACGAACTGATATCCGGAGAGTGGGGAGTGCTTATAAGTGTCTCCACACTTTAGTACCGCTCACATTAAACATGTGTAATGGGTACTGTGGAGGGGTGTCAGGTATGGGAATCATGGGTATGCAGAAATGGGCCTAGGTGTTGTTTGGCACAGATTTATTAGGTCCGCCCCGTGGGAGTGATGTGGGTATGGCACACGCCTATATTCTCAATAATGGGGCAAACCATCCACTGGATATTGTGTAAACCATTGTGGGAATATGCAGGGACCTATATCAGTGTCATGTAGGTGATTATCATGGATGGACATGCGTACGACCAAGATGGTAACCATACCTGGCAAACTGTCAGAATAAGACAGCTGCACTAAGGCATAGTACATGAAATACAAATAGTGATTATATTAGATATACCCAAGACAAAGTCAGAACGTTGATAGAATACTGGCATAGTCAGGAATATGAATGTTATAAGTGTTACTAATCATGACATAGAAATGTCAGTCACTATTATTTAACCATACAGTTCGTAATACCTTGCCAGTAATGTACCAGAAAGGCACATTATTATGACAAATGTAACAAGAGCAAAGGTCAAACGTCAGGGCGTTTACCCATAATGTGTACAGGTGAGAGGTATGAAGGTAACCTGTCCAAAATACATGAACAGAACTAGTGATACTAGGTGGACAGGTGAGAAGAAAGACATCAGGACAAATGACAAAACATGTACAAGTCATAAGCATGTACTTCGACAAATGTGAATGACAATGTATGCCCTGTGAAAGTCAATGTGGAAGGTTAATAGACTCAAAAGAAATGTGTCCCTCAGGGTGTCATGCAGTGTCACCGTTACAATGTCCAGTCCCCCATACTCGTACGTGAGCTCTGCCACTGATGGAAAGCGCAAATACCGGCGTACACATAAGGTACATGATAGAATAATTAGTGTGGATAAGCACCTGTTGGCCTTTGTGAGGAATACAACCCTCTGGGTGGGTGTGTCCTGCAATATAAATGTAATGGCATCTGGCCTGTGATGCCGCCAAACAGTGTGTGTATTGGTGTCAGAAAATTGATATCTTGTATCAGACACATACTCCACAACTGTACAGATTTACGCAGAATGTGCAGAGTTTTGCCTCATATGTTTGGTGTGTTCCTCTTAAAATCAGTACCATTCTGGCAAATTCCTGAGAACTGAAGTCATTAAATAATGACAAACATGTGAGTTTAAGACACCAAATCCATCAGAAAAGTCATACTAATGCAAAACCTATTATTGTGCCAACTATCTACGTTTGTAAGAGCAATATTTAAATTCTGCCCCTATGTGTCCTACTATCAGTTAAGGCTTTATCCAGATGTTTGCTTTAGGAGGTTGAGTGGTATGATCAGAAACAGATACATGTGTGAGGAAACAGCATTATCGACTGCAAGATAACTCAGAAGGTATGAAAAGCGCTGCAGTAGGACGTTCAGTACTGTCTGCAGGTATGTGCTGACATGTCAAATGACACAGCAGTCTACATGAAGTACCTATAGGGCTGTCACCTTTACAAATTATGATAGTGGGACATACCCACAGCCATGCACACAGCACAAATAGACATACACACAGCAAAACTAGGCCATGATACATGAAGCCTCCGGTGTGTATGAGTAGAGTGACAGTACAGCAAGGATAGATGTCTGACAAGCTATACAGCAAACGCCTGTAAGGGCGTGTAACACCACCCGTAACACGAACGTTGCAGGGACAATGTTGGGATTTGCAACATACCCCATTGGTATGTGAAAGCTATACAAATATGCGATACATGAAACAGTCAGCTGTCCATGCAAGAGCAGAGTTATGTGCAGAAATTATATATATATATATATATATATATATATATATATATAGATACAGACACACACACACACACACACACACACACACACACACACACGTGGCAGGGTTGTGAGCAGAACACGAAAGTAACCACTGTACCACACAACAGCATTACGCAGTGACAGAACGTGCAACCGTGATTAGTAGATCACGGCAATCACACAGGCATACGTCTAGCCTGTAGACAGCGGCATCAAAGGCAAAGACGCTGCACAGATGTTATGGTGAGTGAATACTGTAAAAGCAATGTACTGTTGTCATGCAGCTGGAAACACACACACACACACTTGGCAAAGCTGGGAGTCGAACATACACCTAACTACCCTATCACACTACAGCATGACGCATTTACAGAATGCGCTACCAAGATTACTAAACACAGCAGTCCCACAGGCATTCTTCTAGGTGCGTGTCGACATTCGCAAAGGCAAAGACGTCAGCAGGATATATCTGTGGTGTGAACCATCTAAAAGCATAACCTGAGTCCCCAGGCGGACGGGAGCATGCGCACACACACACACACACACACACACACACACACACACACACACACTTGGCAGGGCTGGGAGTCAAACTTACACCTAACTACCCTATCACACTACAGCATGACGCATTTACAGAATGCGCTACCGTGATTACTAAACACAGGAGTCCCACAGGCATTCTTCTAGGCACGTGTCGACATCCGCAAAGACAAAGACATCAGCAGGATATATCTGTGGTGTGAAGCATCTAAAAGCATAACCTGAGTCCCCAGGCGGATGGGAGCATGCGCGCGCACACACACACACACACACACACACACACACACACACACACACACACTTGGCAGGGCTGGGAGTCGAACATACACCTAACTACCCTATCACACTACAGCATGACGCATTTACAGAACGCGCTACCGAGATTACTAAACAAAGCAGTCCCACAGGCATTCTTCTAGGCGAGTGTCATCATCCGCAAATGCCAGGACGCCGGCAGGGATAGTATAGAGAATGTACAATCAGACATAGTACTGTCCCACGGTAGACGTACACAAACACACGGCAGTGGTGTACTCGGGGCAACTATACATGTATGGAGCACTACAACAACAATACATAGACACAGTATGCACCACAGACAGTACACCCTTCAAGATAGTCACCCAGTGTGTACTCGGTAGGCATCCATCCTGACGTTGAATACGGAAATCTGTTGCCTGGATGACCACCATGGCAATACAGGATGTCAACGGCCATGCCCATGCACAGAGGGACATCACCGACACAAGGTGTCACTGGCCATGGCCGCACACCTGGTAATATACGTCAGTTCGGACTGTACTGTGTGTCGATCTACACAACGGCGTACTGGGCATGCTCACACACTTAGCTGTTGCAAAGGGCCGTCTTGCATGCAGATGGAGTGTAAACATGGAAGGTCTCAGTTTGGACTGTACCGTGTCCATCTACACAACTGCGTACATGGACTGTACTGTGTGTCCATCTACACAACAGCATACTGGGCATACTCACACACTTAGCTGTTGCAAAGGGCTGTCGTGCATGCAGATGGAGTGTACACACAGAAGGGCACAGTACAGAAGGGCACAGTAAGGTATAACTGTCCTCACGCACAGGGTGGTCACACACATGCAGTGACCTGTACACACTCAGCTGCCATCACAGCTGTCACAGGTGCAGGTCACACACGTACACACTGCAGTGTACACTGTAGCTGTCAAGTCATCACCATATCATTGGTCAGCAATACACAGCCTTACAGTACCACAACACCATGTGACACATGACCACTGGGCTGTACAGAGGTGTACACCAGCTGTGCAGAGTACACATGTACCGACAGGGATCCAACAGGTGTTATGCATTGCAACGATACCAGTATACATGAACAGGTCAGCTCAAGACATACCACTGCCCTTACACAGCTGTGACACATGACTGTTGCTGTACACCAATGAACACACGTCTGGATATGTCATACATGTGATTGTGTGGATGTGTGCATGGACTGCACACACAACACATACATACATAGCATAGCCTTTGATGTACCCCGTGCATAACAGTGGCCTAAGCAATGCTATGCACGCAAATGGAAGGTGGGTCCATGTCTGTTGAATGCTCACACTACAGGGGGTAGCAATGTTGACCGGGACACATACCCTTGTACTGGTCGCCTGTGACACCCGTGATATCATACCACAGTCCATGTGTTATGTATGTCAACACACATGTCCAACAATAGCAATGCATACAAACATGGCAACAGGAGACACATGTGACATCTGTACAGTGCATGCAGCAACCATGCATGTGCAGTGGCTGATGTCCGTAACATAGTTGCACCTAACTACGACATGCAGTCGCAATGCAGCCCCATCATTGACACCTGTATACGGTGACATACAAACAGCACATATGGAGGGATGTGTGTACATAAAGTGGTGAACCACCTGTGTAGATGTATGTGTGCAGGGGGTGGCTCACAGTTGTGTCACACACCATCCTATCATGCCATGTGCAAACAGTATGCTATGTCACTGTTACGTGATGGTGCTGACATAACGCATACACAGCGGTCAGGTGTTACCAACTATATGTCACATGGCACCTGTAACACCTACAACCTCCCGTGTGCATATAGCAGCACAATTGCCAGACATAGCATTGGTACACATAATGCAATCAATACCGCTGCATGTCTATCAAACGTGTCATCATATGGCAGGTGTATCATTTCCAGCACTGCCATGTGTGTCCGAATGTGTGACCAGAAATGCCACATATCATGGGGATTATGTCCCAGTTGTTACACATCCCTGTACACCGTTGTAGAGATCTGTACATACGTCAGTGTGGGAAGCATGACGTCAGCTGGTGTGGTGCATCACACACATCGGCTGTCCGTATACACATGTGTGGTCACCACAGTGTGTGTGTGTATGTATGTATGTCTGGTGCTTGGTGTGAGGGTGTATGCTAATATACAGTGAGAAATGATCACTAACCCCATGTGGTGACTAACCCGTAATGGTGATACAGTGCACTACCCCGTTGATGCCATAGGTCCCAGCCATACTGGCTACCTGTGCATGTTCCTTCTCTGTGACACGTCATGTGGGTGCATAGTATGGTGAGGGTGATGACCACATAGGCAAGGGTCCCCACCTCAACACTATGGGGTGTGCGTTATAGTGGTGTACACCCCGTGAATGTGGCCATGTTCCTGTACTGTTACAGGGTCCTACTGCTACACAGTGTGGCCTCCAGCTACCAAGTGACACCTCACATCATCATTGGCCAGACCGCTGTGTACAACCCCTGCACCATGTCACCATACCTGTAATGTGTCCTGCTATGTATGTCACGTCTCTGTCCACTGTAGCCTGTGCCACTGACCACATGCGTCAGGTGCAGTATATGTGCGGACATCTGTGTCATGTTGGTGTTTCCAACAGTCAGGTTGGGGGTACATGTAGCATGCTGATATTGCCAGACGTGCCTGTGAGTAATCCACAGTTACATGTGGGGGACTGCAAACACTGCTACCTGTAGGCACATGCAAGTGCACCATAGGAGGGAACCAGGGTATCACAACCAACATGGTGCTACAGATGTAATCGAGACACATACCGTGAACACATCACAATGCATGCTGCACCTGCACTACAAGGTATGACCGGTGCATGTCGACAGTACACAACTTATGTCACATACACATCTCTCAGTATTCACACACAACCACTGCAACATACACATCCCTCACTATGCATACACAGGTAATATTACATACACCTCTCACTATTCTGTTCACCCTGTGCATCAGGATATTTGAGCATATCCCTGCACCGATGGTGTGGATGACAGGGATGCGGCACAAGCTTCATCATATGCACAGGGTGATATGTTTGCCAGGGGCATAGGCTGCACCAATGGATGACATCATGTGTGTGTGTAAGGGCCGGTGATTTGATTGGACATGTCTGTTCAGAATGCATGTGGATGTTATGGAGCCCTACAGTTGTGTTTGCTGTGTGTGTGTATGTGTGCACACAGTTCTGCCATTTGTGAGGCCTACACGGGGTATAATTGACAGCTCCAGATTGTACAGACCAGGTTGTACAGCTCGCTGTGTCCGTCCACGGCCACGTGACCTGTGCCTGCCTGGGGTTGCACGGGCACTACCAGGTGGAGGTACAGATTGGCTACTGTCCGACGACACATGTCCGCTGGAACCGTGTCCCAGCTGAGAACATCCAGGGCCACGTCCACGTGGCCTGCTGTGTCCTGGTGTGGACAGCGCAGCACCAGCTGCACTGCTACTGCTACCGGCACTATGGGAGTGGGCATGTGAGGTGGCATGCTCACGTCGACCTACACTAGGTGGTGTTGCTGGCCTACGTCCAGATGGCCTACGCCTCACTCCTACCAGATGTTCCAGCACAGACAGCTCATGCTCGCGGATTGCCATGCCATGGTCAAGGATTCCGACCATGTCACCCAATCGCCTGTCCAGAACATCAGCAATCTGCTGTTGAGCATTTGCTAATGCCTGGATGTTGTCATTTAGGGTACAGATAGCAGCCCTCTGCAGCCTCTGCCCTTCTCTGTTCTGCCATTCAGCACGTGCTTGTGCTGCCATTACAGTCTGGAACATGCGTCTGGTGATACCAGCTGCTGCGCTCTGTCCTGCAAGTGCATGTCTGCCAGAGGTCCTCCTACGAGCAGCACCGGCCACATGCCTGTGTGGCACATCTGCAGTCATTACACTGACACCATGGTGTGTAGACACACCTTCTGTAGCCACCACACGTTCCTTTTCCACGCTAACAGACGCTGACTGTCCTTCCTCTATGGCCACTGGTGATGCGGTATGTGTTGGCAGCAGAACTGTGTGTGGGGAAGAGGGGGACATAGCTGGGATTGTAACCATTGGCACAGATTCAGCCCCTGACAACCTTGCCTGTACCTCATGCATATGTTCATCACCGCTAGTATCTGTGGGGACACTAACATCAGATGGACCGCAGGAGGGTAATGCACCTACATCACCTGTGAATGCAAAGAAATACTGTAAAGTACAATAGACACAGACACAGACACACACAGACACAGACACACACAGACACAGACACAGACACACAGACACAGACACACAGACACAGACACACAGACACACACACACACACACACACACACACACACAGACACACACCCACAGACCCACAGACACACAGACACAGACACACAGACACACACACACACACACACACACACACACACACACACACACACTCACACACACACACAGACACACACACACAGACACAGACACACACACACAGACACACCATGCACGTGATTTGACAGATGGCATGCAGCATGCCTGTGATACAGCAGAGGGCATGCAGCTCAGACATTAATAGTGTTAGTAAGCATACCTCCCTGGGGTGCATACTACAGCAAGCAGGTGTCATATCAGTAGCCATGCAGTTCACACAATCATGGTAGTATGCATGCATCCCTGTGATACACCATGTGACCCAGAACAGGATAACAGTACACATGGCGGACGTGACCTTGACATGTAATCTGCTGACATGTGCATTAACATGCATACATGTCTGACATAATGGTGTCCTGACACATGTACAGCATCATAATGGGCTTCACATTGCAGTGTTGTCTGTATGCCCTACAGATAGAATGCATGTATAGCAAATGTGCATGAGCATGGGAGGGTAGTGTGAGCAGTCTACATTGCTATACAGTGTGAAGTACAGACACTGTGCCATTGCATGGCATCATGAGGCATCTATATTGCTGTAGAATTCATAATATGTACACATTGCATAGCCATAACTGCATGCTATGACACAGTCGTGATGTTCAACAGATCGTATATGGTAGACTTCAGTGACACCTCCAGTAGCTGTGCACAGGCTTTTAGGATGTCCAGTGTACCACATCAACTGTATAATCAGTCAACTAAGGCTATAATTGGACCATGTGTGGACAATGTGCAACAGGGTGTATACACATCCCATCTACTGTGTGGCTACATGTCTCTGGCCATCCCCCATGGCCATGTGTGCACATGTGTTGGCCAAATGTGTGTGATGGCCATCTATCTCACATGTCTGTGTTGTCCCATATGACATACACCCATAGATGTCAGATATGTCACAATCCACATGGGCTATGCAGACAACGGGTTGTATGTTTGGTATGTGGGGTATAGGTCATGTGATAGTGTGACAATATTGCAGACAGAACACTACGTGTCTGGGACATGTCAGGTGGCACATCATAATGTGTGCACACAATGCAGGGGCATATAACACAATGGTGACACCTGTGGGCTGCCCATATCACAGCTCACTGTGTGGTACTGTGTGCGTACCACACATGTTGTTCCAATGCATACTACATATGCCTCCATTTTAGAACACCTCCACCGTTGTATGCACAGCCAACAACACATGTCGCAATGACAAGTACTGTGGTTTCAAGTCGGTGTATCATTTCATTTGTATATATTGCACATGGGTGGCCTGTGTGAATGATGGGTGATGTGACCTGTATATCGTGACTGGAACAAACATCAAGTGTGCAAGTGTTAACTGGCCACATGGCAAATAGATCTACACTGTAACATGCCTGATACTGATGACAGTCTCACCTGCAATGGACTCATGTCTGTGCGGAACGCCAGAGGTACCTGTATAGGGGTGACACAGCAGTATGAACATTATCCATGACTGTATGACAGCCACAGGGTGCACTGTGCATGTTAACACATTCACCTGTGTAATAGCATATAGTATGCACATGTGTGCATACACAGAGTAGCATACTGTAGTATGCAGCATGTGTGTCCACATACCTTGCATATGTTGTTACTTTACATAATGTACAGTGACACATGCAACTAAATGGGATATAATAGCCATATGTGCAGTACTGACTTACCAGGCAACTCCAGGCTCATTGATTGGGAGACACCCACCTCCACGATGGCAGCTAGTGTTTGTGGATGCTGTTCCCTGGGTGTCCCCAGACTGGCCAGTAGCTCCTCGGTGTGTGTGAGTGGGGGCTGGGTTGGTGGCCCAGCACCTGTTCCACCTTGTTCGCTGGCGATTGCAGTGGCACACTGTTTTGCATGTCGTATCAAGTCCGTGCAGTGTCTGCGCACCTGCTGGTAGGTGCGGTTATGGCCACCCACATCGTTCACCCTCCTGCGTAGATCCTGCCACAGGTCATCCCGCTGCTGGGCATACTGTGGCACATGGCTGAACAACAAGTCATAGTTGTCATGGAGCTGTGGGATGAGGACGTCATCCTCCTGGCGGCTGTATGCTGGAAGGGGTGTATGGGGCATTATCTGTAAGACATAATGATGGTGACAGGTCACAGTTTCAGAGATGTACAGAGATACTGCTCACATACATTTCTATGACATCTACTACATCTGCACAGTTATCTTTGCAAAGCATCATGACACTGACATGACTGACATGTTTCACACCCATTATGCATTGGATATCATCACCATATATGTGTGTCACCTCATTACAGTGTTCATACTCCATGTGAATGCTGTCTTACTGTGGGCATGTCTATTTGACTGCACTTGTGTTCTTACCTATCTGTACATGCCTGGATGTGTCCACGGTAATGCTGTTGACCTTGATGCTGTGTATATGTCACATATCAACACAGACACAGCCGTAATGGACTAGAGCAGTGACAATGCACACATACGCATGGACACCTGTACATGCATGTGTTTTGCCATATACTTCTACACAGCACTGTACAACTGTTCAACATCCTGCCACGGATCGCCTGTGTTGCACATGTGATAGACATGGGACAATGGCTAGTCAGACATCATTCGCAGGGATGGTTATCAACCATAGCATGTGCGGGCAAGGTTTCCAAGCTGTAACAGACAGCCATTATGCCACCGCACCGTGCATCAGTGCCACATTACTGATCCAGTCAGTTGATAGTACATCTACCATGCGGCCATCACACCATGTATGACTGGGATGACATGTGCAGCTTTGATGGACAGGGTTGCATGGTATGGCGGGAGTATGTCACATATATGGCACAGGGATCTGTCCAGCCTGTGACGATCCTAGTATTAGGACGGTGGCTGTCCATGACATATGTCTTACAGATCAGGATATGGACATGTAGCATGTCCATCATCATGGTGTAGCAAATGTCTTTCTGCAAGGTAGACAGCATGCTGCATAGTGGAGGTGAGGATTGTGAAGGCTGGTATCGCCCATCCACGCATGGCCATTACCCCTTAAAGGTGGTATGTGATCCAATATTGGTCACCACAGTGCTGTATATGCCTGTCCAGTGATCTCCGTGCTCATGGATGGCACCCTGACATGACATGGGTACTTCATATGACTACCTAAGGGGCCTGGAGACGTCACCAAGTCGGGGGGTGCACTGCACAGCACCATCCCTTACACAGTGTCCATAATGTTGATCACAGCCTAGGTAGTAGTTAATGGGTACAGGGATGTTCACCTAGCGGTGACAATGCTGGTATCATCCATCAGACTGTGCACATATGTCACACACCTCACCCACACAGCCCATTCTGTATGTTGTTCACAACACTGACACAGCTATACTCATAGGTCATGGCCATTCACAGCCTTACATACACAGATGCCTAACATTTGTCTGTGTGGTATGGGCTACAATGAGGGTGGAGTACAACACATTAACCCTGTTCTACTGTAGCTGGCACTGGTGTGATATGCACATGTCACTCTTGCACCTTTTGTAGTAGTGAGTCTGTCAACAGGCTACTGGTGGAACACTCCTGTGACATACAAAGGTATTTCTAATCAAACATCCGTGCTGTCTTGTACATCTGTACTGCTATCATCTACAGTGATAATGGTTCATGGACATGCACACCATACTCAGCAGGGTTATAGTGCGGTGCCACCCATAATGACTGTCATCACCACTTGCGGGTTGATATTATCCAACACCCTATCTGCATTGTATGGTCATGCTAGGCACTTGTTCAGAACTTGTGAGCATGTCATGAGCTACTGATTAATATAGCACCCATTCTACACCATTTCCCACAGGTACACTGGCTGTCCTGCACTTCCCACCTTGCTTATGGTACAACAGCTGTTGTACACACGTAACGCACATATCCTGTGGGACATGGTTGTATATACAGGCATGTCCAACTGTCACGTACCAGTGCTACTGCCTGTCTATATGATGGATATGTCGTACATGTGGCAATAGAGCAATTGTCTCATGTACACATTCAATGCTCACCTCCCAACATACGACACTACAGCCTGTGGGGGATGCACTTCTGCAGCCGTGCTGGGGGCATAGCTCTCAAGTGTACCTCATTACAAGGAACGTACCTCATTTGTGGTCTTAAAAAGTGCATGTTCCTCAAGGTTCCACATTGAAAGGGTCTGTCACACATTCATTGTTGGAAATTGTTTAACTGCTAGCCATGGCTAAATAGATGGGAATCATATTAATTCATTAGAATATCTTTTTTATACGTAAAACCAGCCTATTTTAGCCATCATATGCCCTTCCTAGTTGAAGCTGTTAGTAAGCCAGTAGTAAGTGTTCCACATTTTGCCCATTTGTCACACATTATGAGGGCTAATGTTCCTCATTTTGGGGACAGGAGGTTGACAGCTATGGCTGGGGATAATACTGTCACCAACCCTGACTGCACCTGACAGTCATGTGGGGATGTGTAACATTCGCAACACACCCCACCCATCACATAGTCTCACATGATCTCCACCACAGGCCACACCTACGAGGACAACTTGTGCAGTACGTCTCCATACTCTGTGTAGGCACCAGAGGTAGCCCCCATCATGGAAAACAACATCACCAACTTATAGCCCACAGACTCATGTGTGCCCATCACATACAGCCAATAGGGAGTTATAACATTCACAACACACCAGTCATAGGTGACTCTGTAGGGAGTCATACTGCAGTTCCACACAGCAGGTTACACAAGGTGATAGTTGCTTACATCTTGCTGTCGGGTAACTGGTTCTGCAACATAACCTATGCACCCATGCCACACCTCACCAGGTATGATGTGACTGTCATTCTCCATGTTAGTGTGACTGCCCTGAGAAGCCACTTCACAGACTACGTGTGCAGGGACATGCAATAGCTCACCAGTCTTATAGCCCTGAGGGTGTGGGCCAAGCCCTGGGGAGCATTATGCATTCATCCGGACACGATACCACTGTACAACGACCGACTGTGTCACTTCAACAGTTGCCTATGCTCCTATTGTCATTCCACAGGCATCTGGTATCTGTCCGCTTTGACTGACCTGGTCAAACACAATGCTGTGGCACAGATGACTTGCACCTGTCAGCCCTGGGAGTACAGCTCACATGTAAGGCTCTTGCTGCTTCTATACTGCCTGTCTTGCACAGTTTCCAATAACAGTCACCGGCAGAACGGGAACTGGCAAGCACGACATGGGGTCATGTGACACAATGCTTGCATCTTCCTCTGTGATGCACACAGGCAAGGCACACCTTATAATGCACCACTCCGATATCTCTGCAGTGACTGGGACCTACCTCTAGGCTCTGCAGAGCACACCTGCAATGACAGGTTATAGACAGACCATACCTTTCAGGCACATACCTGGACCGGCACACCCACAGCTGAGGGGTTCCCATATCCCGCTATGTTGTGCACACATCCTGGCTAGTTACTTAGCACAATGCATCAGAGGTGCTCCTCGTGCAACTAACTTTGTCCGGGACCGCTATACACATTGTAACAAGCTACAGATTCAACATCATACCCCACGGTTAACATACCTCATTTGTTGGTATATTGGACAGTGGGGCTCAGACAGCTACTACTGATGTGTGACTGACACTACCCCACACTTAACTGGGATAGCCACTCATGTACCGACACATCCATGAGTCATAACCTCCACTCTGCTGGATCAACCCATACACACCACCTCCAAGACCAAAATTAACCTTGACATGAACACTACCACCATGTGACTGGTGTTACACACCTGGGGTTATCCCCTCATTGGTGGATTCCGAACATATGCTAATCAACCTTGTTAGCCACAGCATACACAGTACATGAGTACTACAACACCTACTACAGACGTCTTCTGACAGCGGTTGTTAACGGCATGACACCCATGCAGATGGACGATGCACATACAAATGCTGAAACATACCCCAGTGCACTTCATTAGCATGTACACAACTGCATGGATCATGCTATTCCACACAGAGCCATGATGGTACACACCAGATAACAGACGCCACTCTGGTGGTCATGTTCCATGGACATATGATGTACAACAACAGGTGTAGGCTGTTGCACAGTGGTGTACATTCCCATGGGTGGGGTAGCTCACTGGTCAGCCTTGGTAGGGCCACAGTATCCCTCATCACATACTACAAGACTAGCTACGTAAACATTACTATGACACATTCCGGGGTGTACCAGCAGGCATTATGGTGGTATGTCAGTAGTCGATGGCAACACCCACATCTGCTGTCACATACAACAGTCACTCAGGAACATTACAGACCCAGGTGATGTTGGCAACATGCTGGAGGATGGATTCAATGCTAACATTACACCCTCTCACTCACTACAGGGCCACAATCCATACAGGAACATTGTGGTGTCCCTGTGGTCACACCTACACAGTACTAACCTGCACTCTATATGTCCTGGGACACTGGCCCCATGTCACCTTCCAACGTCCCAGGCTGTGATGTCCACAAAACTTTGAATGACATGTCTCCCCACTAGGCCACCATATTCAGTAATAGCCTTGTTTCAGACATTGTAGCCCCTGAATGGCACACAGCAGCATTTATCACACTACACACAGGTGGCACCACAATGCACGAGTGGGACTATAGTTCTACAGACCTGACTGGACTGTTCTGCATGGCTATGGGGCACATCATCAAGGACGTCATTCACAGAGACATTGTTGGGCTCCCGTCCTTTGATGCCACCTGGGTTGGGCTTGTTAGGGCCAGAGCATGGCCCCTACACCTGGTGGACTCCTTTCATACAGTTACCAGGGCAGTTGCTGATGGTACAGGAGTCCACACATCCTACATTGTCCTGTCATTGCCTTTCAGCACCATTATCCATTCTGGTATTGACAACATACACATCCACCTGCACATCGTACCCTATGTCTCAGGATGTTATGCAATGTGGCTCATGGACAGGACACACACAGTGAGGCCAGCATACCATAGTAGCTACTGCATGTCAGTTACATTTGGCATACCACAGTCCTCAGTCATAGGGCCCCTCATGTTCAGTATATGCTTCCCTGCGGTACAGGCTAGCACAGGGGACTTTCCCTGCCTAGCTTTACAAACCCCTGCATACAAAGCGCCATGATTGCTCCACCAGCTGATACTGACTCCATCCATACGGGTGTCACTATGACAGATACCTGATATGACTATCATGGCGTCAAGCTGCATGACACAAGGTGCATGAACACCACCTTTGCATTATACCATTCACCCACTGACTATCACATGGGTGGTAGTCCCCTGCATACATATCACATTGTACATGTTTGCAGTACACACATATGTCGCACCCACTCCTGTGGTTACCGTATTGCCACTGTGGCATGGATATCCTTCAACGTGGCCACACTTATCTGTACTGGGTGTGTAGCTGGTACATAGGCACCCATTGTACCTCTGAACTCAAGACTTCTACACACATTCAAGGGTACACCACCCCATTTAGGGTGTACCTTACACAACAGCTACAGCTTTACATACCACAACATTAACACACCATGACGTTTACTGAGCTCCGACAGTTTAAGTATGCGGCTGCACTACGGACACCACATCTGTACACATTTGCATACTACATACTCAGGGGTGACCTCTGCTGATCAGACAGGGTCCATGTCCACAAAATTATTTATGGATATACTCCTCATACGCGACATAAGCAAAAGCCACTGTGAGCAACATGCTCATGGATATGTGCACACACTCCACAATGAGTGGGATGTGCTTGAGGGTTACATTCCCAAACCGGACACTCACCATGCTTTGGAACATGAGTCCTATGTACATCACGCAGGGACACTCAGTAGCACTGTTCATGTGATATCTCCCTTGGTGGTTGGGAGACACATGTAGGCCTGGGATCACTGCAGTGGCTGTACTGTGCAGAGGTGCAGGTGACACATGGCTCTGCTGTTCACAGGACACTACCCTAGAGAGGTGCCACTGGTGTGAACACTGTAGTTGTGCTTTCACATGGACATGCCAGACTGCATAGTACCCCACTATGCACCTATGAAGCTATTACATGTCCTTTGTGCATGGTTACTTGGTAGCCCTTCCATTTAGATTAGCTATCATGCTATTATAATGTCCCATGCCTACAAACCATATGTATCCTGTTATTGTACATGCCAATAGACGATACCTTTGGTATGCATGATATGCCTGTTATGCTGTGTAGAATATCTGTCATATCTGCCTACAATTCTATACATTACACATATTTCACATAGTATCCCATAATGCAAAGCATACTTGCACAGCAGGACCACCTTAGATATGTCATTGACGTTATATGCCCATACACATGCGTGCTGTGACAGTATATCAACATATACTATCCCCTGCTATGGCATGTACTTGTTGGACATACCCTACCACTGACAGCGGTTTGTATGAAATTGTTCTGTTTAAAGCCCTCATGTAGCATCCCTTGTGGTGTCTGTGATGTGTACCTTGTGGCCCACTGCTGGACACACAGTTTCTACAAGCGTTAGTATGCTCAGCAAGACATCATTACATAAATACCTTTTCCCACTTTGTGCATTGCGGCCACGTTTAATTAATGCAAACCAGGCTATACATACAGTAAAACTAATTAATACAGATCATGCTATACATAACCTTACATATCGGGTGTTCTACATACCTTGTTATCGTTACGGAGTTTCGTCTCTATCTCTCTCACAGTGTTTCAACTGGTATTCAGTATGAGCATACGGTTTGAATGTCTGGCAAATCATCCTTATAGACGTCGATACCTGTAACATGTGGTTTCATCCCGCCAATTGGTGTTCCTGAGTGACTAATTACTTGCATATCAGCTGTGCAGCTACTCCATTCGCCAATTACACGGCAACAGTGGGGTATAATTGAATTCTCCACTTGGGCGTTGCCTATTTGCCCTACCTTCGGGGAGACGGCCTGTATTGTGTTTTGTTATGTGTAATTGCAACTGCTATGCATGGAGACAAGTATACTTTGGATTCATGTCCCCCGTGGATTGTGTGTGACAGCTAGAGTATGTGGTTCAACATGTGGGTGTACCTGTCATCCCAACTTCTGATAACGGACTATTGCAAACAAAACCTGTAACATGGCTGTTTGTTCCATTATACAACACCTGCAATTTTGCATGACGCCTTTATTTGTGTCGCTCACACGGTATGTTGAGGGTTCTGCAGATGTAATTGACTGACTGGATGTTTGTGCTGCTATTACAGTCTGTATTGCTTTAGTTTCTAGTGTGGGGGATGTTGGTGGGTGTACGTAGCATATACAGGTTTGTGGGGCTTGCATTTCTACATATTCCATATATATGTGTGTGGGCTCCATCCCTAATTAGAGAGCTAACAGTTAGTAGACTTATGTTACGGGATTGTACATTGGGCCGTTGTTAATTGGTTTCTATATCGTCTGCAGGTGAGGTTGATACTTATATACCTCGGGAAATGCAGCGATATATCAAGGGATATGTGTAAGTGACAGCTATCCCTTGTATTTCTGTCACAGATATTTGCAGTCATTGCAGTTGTGTTGGTAAAAGAACCTGTTTGCCATGGGTTGCCACCTTTTCATATGGTCATTGTTGGACACTTGCGGGACACACAGCGGTGTTTACAGGCCAACACGTAGCCACGGTCAGTACACAGGTTAGCACATACTTTTATCCTCAATACATACCTATTGTTGTGGGACTTTGGCTACTTATCATATTGCATGTAACATTTACGTTTCTTACATACAGGCATAACTATTAAATATGACTATTACATTATATATGGGACATATTAATGTCCTAAAATCTCGGACATTTGCTCTTTGTACTGTTTTATGTCAGGACACACCTGCCCAGGGTGGGGCTGTCCCTCCTACTGTGGGACAGGTGGTAACCGTATGCCTACGGCTAATTATACCCACACCTACTGTACTGATCTACCTCTGACTTGGCACTACCAGACGCATGTTGCGGACACACACACACACGTTACAGTCACATGGAGATGCACATGGCACCCTCAACGCACACATACACAGACTACGGCACTCACAAACACAGTTGAACACAGTACCTACGTGGACCGCAACACCGGCAGCAGTGACTAAATGTCCCTTCATATCATCATACTATTACTCGCGGCTGTACTGTTCCAGTACTGTGTTCTATCGGTCTTTCAGCCTCGTGGTTACGCATGTCGGTATGTTACACATTCCATAGTTGGCGGTATCCTATTTATTTGTACCTCCAAGGTGTTATGAATGTCATTGACCTATCTATATATATTTGCAGATATCGCTGAATCCATATATATCAACATATATCACTCTATTGCCCTTTCTATGTGTATTATATATATGCATATATGTGTACATATATATATATATATATATATATATATATATATATATATATATATATATATATATATCTGGCGGGGAACGTGACAGGCACACAGCACCACCATATGCTGATAGGCTCATGTACTGTTCAGGTGTCGACATTCCGTGTTCCACTAGCTGTTGTGTGTACAATGTTTGAGGGCTGCCTATGTAGGAGTCACACATTGGGCCACCTATACATTACAATTTACAGGTGGTCATGTTTGTGTGCCATCCATTTTACTGTGTGTGCAGGTGGAGAGGTGTCAGTCCGTAGGGGCCTACACTGTCAGAGTATGTGCTATACGTTCCCTCTTTGCCAAGGCGTAGGCATATTGGGCACACCTCCATCTGCCTACTGGGGCTGGCACAGTGTGTTCATGGTCTGAATCCCTCTGTGCCTGTAATGGCCTTGGCAACTGCGGTGGGCTATGAGAGCCTTCACCATTTTGTCCCTGCTGCAGCTGCTTCTGCAGGATCATATTATGTAGCATGGCACATACTCTCACGATGTGGGCACACGTGCCTGGAGAGTACTGCAAGGCTTCACCAGATGTATCCAAGCACCGTAACTGTGATTTCTGCATCCCGAACACATGCTCTATGATGATTCTGGTTTGTGCGTGTGCCTCATTATGGTGTTCTTGCATGGGTGTGTGTGCATTTCTGATGGGAGTCATCATCCACGGCTCCAGTGCATAGCCAGCATCCCCCACAAGATGGCCATGTGGGATGTCCCCCCCTGACAAATACCTGATACAGCTGTGAGGCATGCCAGATATGGGAGTCATGGTAGCTTCCAGGGCTGCCAGCACACACATGCATGATAATGTCCTGGGCATTGCACATGACCTGGCAGTTGATGGAGTGGAATCCCTTGTAGTTTATGTAGCGCCTACCATGCTCACCGGGTGGTGACTTGATTTGTATGTGCGTGCAGTCTATCACACCCAGTACCTCCGGGTAGTGTGCCACAAGGTGGAAGTGGCGCATATTGCTGGCCAACTCCTCCTGAGTTTGGGGGAAGTATATCTGCTCATTGGCATGTGGTAACATGGCATCCAGGAACTGGTGTAGCACCCTGGATGCTGATGCCTGTGAGATCCCCATTATATCTCCAGTTGGCCTTTGAAAGGTACCTGTGGCCAGTATTCGCAGGCTTACACATACCTTTGTGTCCACTGGGATGGGTTCCCCTCTGTTCTTTCTGGTTCTCAGGCATGGCCGGCACAGCTCCACTATTTGCTGTAAGATGTCCCTGTCCACCCTGTAATGCTCTACTATCTCCAAGTCATGTAGCCCCTGGTAGGTTACCCTTGGTCTGAACACTCTCCTTCTCCTCCAAGGCCTGCTGTGGTTGTCAGCATCATCCTCCACAACACCGTTAGTCTCTAACACATGCTGATGAATCACAGCTATGGCAGCTCCCAACATGTACATTTTAAAAGTTCCCCGTGTGTTTACACCTATGGTGCAGTGTTTGGGAATACACAGGTGTGTGCAGGGTGCTTTCACACTTTATACTATTGTGCTGTGAACACCAATGAAGTCATAGGGTGTGTATGTACGATCATAGCTACAGGGTATCTTATGTGTTTTACTACTGGAACTACTATTGTGGTGCCTTTGGTGTTGAATTACATTTGGCTGCCGTGGATTACCTCTTGACCTTCCCTTTACATTTCTGCACATTGCACCTACCATTTTCTGGCATGCATCCAGCAGCCTACTTTCATTTGTACTTTCCTGGACCTGGCGTATCTTGCGTTATGTGTGCTACTGCCGGTCTACTGTCAGTTTGCTTTGCTCTGCTGTGTCAGGTCTCCTATCTTTGCAATCCAATGCCTCCCCTCCTTTCTTTGCATTCCAGTGCCTCCCCTATCCTGTTTTGCAGGTTTCTGCAAGCAGACTTGTCAGCTGCCGTCGATTGGCCATCGTGAGTTGATTGGTGTTGATTGCTCATTAGTACTCCAATTACCCTACTTCAGCATTTCCTTCTTTTCTTCCCCTGACCTTCCTGTTTGTGCTATTGTTCGCGGCGCGTGCGTCCGATTACTGGGTTTCGGGCACGTTTTCATCCCCGTACACATGCGCTTTTGGGCACCATGTGTGCTCTCAGCTAAACGATTCTATACCTTCCTCCCACCCCTGTCCTGCAGCTTTGCTTAGCAACGGACAGGCCAGATTTGCATTGCTCCAATGTGCTTACTGCTACGGTGGCACACCCCTCTGCTGATGTCATGTATCTCCTCTGAGCCACTCCTCGGTGTTATACCGCTGCGCCATATGGTACAACCTTCATCCGGCAGGACATTTGCGATTCAGTATTATCTGCCTCATTTGCATGGCATTGACTACTAATTCATAGTTACCTCGCTGGACACTATCGCAGGCCCTTAGCAACCCTTGCACCTTGGTTGTGATGTTCCATGCCTACCATTGTGTATTATGGTGTAAACCTGATTTCTATTACGTTGCGATTTTATGACATTTTTATATTATTTCTTTATGTTACAGTTTCCGCACACATGCCCTGCGGTTGTGTTGTGCGTTACTGTGGACATGACATTAAATGTTGTTTTTTAGGTGTTGTGCATCTTTTCTTATGCCATTGGCTGTGTATTTCACCATTGGCATATGTTAACTTTGTGATACATGGGTCTGGCCCGCTTCCATAGCTCCGATGTTCTGTTTGGGAAAATGTAAACCGTGTTTTTTGGTTTACATTTCCGTGGGCTTACGCTATGCCTGCACCACTTCATGAATCACTATATGCCTTCATTTGCATGGTGCGACACTGCAGATGGGGTGATTAGCATACCTAAGCTGAGGGCTGCGCAGTTCTGGCGTACGCCGGTAGTGCACGTGGAATTGGATTGTACCTGAATCGCTCAACAGCCATATTTGGCATTATACCGCCTACGCTATGCCTGCGCCTGGCGCAAGCTTCATGAATCCCTATAGTTTCTGTCATTAGCTGCATTCAGTGTTTTGGGAGCAAGTTTTGAATTACATTGGTGTGAACTCATGTGTGCAGTATAATTATGTTATTAGTTAGTAAAGAATGCCCGTTATTCCTTTCAGAAGTACATACACAGTGTTGGCCAACTAATACAGTTCGTGGACAGATGATTTGTGATATGTAGCATTTGATAAAATGTGATTTTGCTCAAGACAGTTAGAGTAAAAGGCATTTGTGTAAAATAGACTTAGAGCTTATGACATAGACCCCTTCCATGGCTATGGTCTTGTGATTCTTTGGTGGGGAATAGTCTCAGGAAACCAGCATGAATGTACTACTGTCCATTACGGAATTTGATTATGGGCCCCACAATGTCCCTAGCTATTCTCTAGAAAGGGGCTTCTACTATGGGCCGATGCTCATAAAGGTGAAATATGGTGCCCCCTTGTGACACTCCTGACATCTTCCACAAACGTTTTTCACTTTGTTCATTTTATCAGGCCAGTAGAACTGAGCTAACACTAAGGCATTTATTTTGCCAGTGCCTAAATTACCACCTAGAATATGTCAGCTGGCCATCTTCACTACTGTTTTTCTATTGGTCCTGGGTACCTGCAATTGACAGACCATTTCCTCTTTCTCTTTTGCTACCCAGTACAGCAGGTCTTTCTGTTCCTCACACTATTGGTATTAAAGAGTTGAAACCTACTGGCAAGTTTTCCTCAATACCTTGGAAATGTTTTGTCAGGTCCTAGTTAATATCTCATCTTCTCACCGACTCCTCTTTCAGCCTTAGTGACTAGGGGGTAACTCATACAGACTGAGTATTCCCTCATGGTTGCTCAGGTGTAGATAACTCATTGTCCTCTCCTACTAAGGCAGGCACTCAGACCTTTGTATCCTATCCTCCACAAGGAAAGATAGCCCACGCTAACATTCCTTGATTTTTTTCTGCTGTCTTTCACTACATGGGCAGTTGTCATACTCACAGGATTTCTCTCTGTTGAGATTTCTATATTGTTCCAAAACCCACACCTCTGCCCAGACTTCTGCATATTTTCCTCTTTCTCACCTACCTATTTCCCAATATGTTTACTGGGGATCTTAGTCTCTCCAAGTATTTTTATCCATATTGCATTTTTTTCCCCAGGACCATTTACCATGACTATTGGGTATGTCTCCTCCCTTTTAAGGTTTTTTTTTCTTTTTCTGGGAAGGTAGATGCTTCTTTCTGACTTATGTGCTCTAGTTTTATTCTAGTAAGAGTGGCCATACCATACTCCTTATAATTATTTCCGTCCCACCCTCTCCAGAGATTGTTAAAGAAAAGAAAGTTCTTCCCTATAATTACATAATGTTTAAGGTAACACAGTATGATCAAAGGATGAAGAAGTTTCCAAAATAAAGTTCGTATTGTCACATAGCTGACTAGGAAATGCTTGTTTTCCTCAGATAAACACGTGACGTCTATGGACCTATTGGAGTGGGATTTTCCTCACTAGAATTTTGAACCTTGAGCAAAGTAAGCATGTTGTTGGAATTCAGTAGCCTCTCCATTTTCTACCCATCTACTTTTACTATTCATTTCATCAGTCTGGCTGAGGCATAATAAAATAAGGCAGTTCCTATGATCCCTTCCAGTGGCTTGATCATATTACATAGACTCACCTTCTCTGTCCCAACTTGCATCCTGGGGCACGTGAACAGGGATTTCTTGCCTAACTTCTCTGCAGTCAGTCATAGTAAACTTTATTGTCATACAGATCAACACAGAGAATAAGTTCAAACACAAACAGCACACACAATTTGATATTAAAGGTTTGAAGTTTTATATTGGTGAGTCTGCTGTATCTCTGTATGGAATTTACTACATTTTTGCCTGTGCCAGAGGAAAAAGTGTGTATAACTGCATGGAATGTCGATACTCAGGCTCATGCCATAAGAATTACAGTTCACAGAAGGAAGCTAGATTAAATTAATACAAAAATTTACATTAAATTAAAAAAATAAGATGGAAAAAAGTAAATAAAGTAAAACAAATTTGAAAGCTTTATTTACATCAGAAACACAACAAATACAACAGCAGGAAATATAAGGATATGCAAAGGACAGCACTATAATAAATAAAAGAGTCACACATGTAAACTTGCCCACCACCAATATATAATATAAACTTACAGTTCAGAGTTTTCTTAGAGTAAATAGAGATGTATGAAGTGAGCTATTCAGAGAGTATATGTAAACAACAATGACATATTGCACGCAAATAATGTTTTACCCATGTAGCTCATTAGGCTATGGGTTTGTTATTCAGCAGTCTGATGGTGTCATGTGCCTCTGTTTTCAACACCTAAAATATAAAAAGGAATTAACATTCCCTGTGGTTTAGCTCAGAGCTGCCAACAAATTTATTAGTTATTCCTTTAAACATCCTGCCATAAAACAGTACTCTTGCCACAACATTTGCTCCATTCTGATGATCAGGCTGACATGCCCACCATTTAATGAGGCTCCTTATTGAAATGTTTGCACTTCAAATGTTGAGTGTTGACATGATGAAAAAAAAACTGAAACAGGAGAAGAGCAAATCTTGAAGATCACTCTTCTCTTAAAACTTCTTTTCGTGGGAAGGGGAGCCCCCCCATACCCCTCGAACCTATGTATATTTATATATATATATATATATATATATATATATATATATATATATATATATATATATATATATAAAACACAACTCTGAGATTGCGATACCTTGGAGAAATGGGAATATTCTGTGAAATGGCACCTCAGACTTAGTGTACATATAAGCCTGATCTCTTGGCCATTCAGTACCTGTATTTTGAGACTCACTCTAGTTGGGTCTTGACATTTCAAAGGGTTACCTTTAATGGTAATTTGTAATGTGCTTTTGAATGTAATTGTGACTAGAAGCTCTGGTATTGGTATAGTCCCCTTACTATTGAGACCCTCGGGGCCTTGCTAGTACTCTACTATATGTTTTAACTCAAATAATTGCATTTTTACTGTCCTGGATTTAGAAAACGTCACCTGTGGGACTTATGGGTATCAGTTTCTGCAGTTACCCTGACATGGCCAACAAGCTTCTTTTGACCTTATCCAAGTTGGTACGTCCCATGCTTGGGATATATGGACGGACTGCACCATAAGTGGACCTGTCAGTATGTGTACCCAAAAAGAATGGTCTTATCGGTCCTGGCTGGTGATATTTACTAAAGTTACTTAATAAGCTTCCAGGCTTTTATCTGAATTGAGAAACTTCAGCAGATGTATCAGTCTCTGCTTGGGTATCACCTTGGTTACAACAACAATTCCTTTAACAGCAATAGGGATAGACTGTAGTAACTGCTCAAATGTGTTCATTGTCTTCATGACTTGAAGTCTCTTAACGGGAACATTTTATGCAAAGAGAAACCATGCAAACTCTTGCAATGCAGTGAAAGGAGGAATCAGTTATTGAAAGGCACAGCTTCAGCTGCCTACTGCATCCACCAGATGTAACAAATAAATGCAGCAAATGCTTTAAAGATTCTATAAAATTGTGTTTACTGGAAGAAGAACTGAATTAATTAGGTAAATATGCGTTAGAAGAAAACACTAGCAATAGGTGAAAATGTAAATTTAACAGCTGAGACAATTTAATATACTCCACTGCTCTTGTGGCTGCAGAAATTCTCTTTTTTTTGTTTTCTTGATTACCCAGGAATGAGCTGATAAGTTAACAGCCTTAAAAGTGCAATAACCTTGAGTTTATTATACTTTCCAGTCTTGTGCTAGTAGGCAGCTTTTATTATAAGGCATATTTTTATTTCTTTTCAGTTAGTGACTGCAGTAAAATAAAGCAGCTAACACATTGCAACAAAGTACACCACGTAACATTTCTCTCTTTTAGGCATCACACTAGTGAGTGGTGGTTAGAGAGTAGGTAACCGTTCTCTTTCTCTTGCATGGGAATGTTTTTCTGGTGGATGATAAAAATTTCCCCAAAAAAGAAAAAAATTAATGAAGTCTCTTTCTTTAGATTACATGGAAATGCATTGGCTTAAGATTATATTTAGCCAGAACAAAACTCAAAGGGTTGTCTTTCAGCAGACATCATTCTAATGTGTGGTGTAGGCTTTGTGCCACATAACTTAAACGGAATTAGGAAAACAGGTAGAGTCTTACAAACAATGAAAAATAAAAGGCAGCTGTTGCAAGACAAAAGCAACGCTTGGTAGGTGGCAAATCCTTTATAAGCAGAAAAACCCCAAATCCAGAAAAATACAGACAGTATTCATCCAAGATAAAACAGTGCAAGCAAACACAGCAGTATTAAGCACTTTCGTCTGGTAGATGACTTCCTCAGAATACAAAATACTGAAATTAGCACCTGTTTAAATACATTGCTTACCCAATCACAAATAAGCTGACATCATTTCCCTCATTAACAAGGCTGCAAATACTTAATGCAAGCCAAATATAAAACAATAATACATATACAAAGTTTAAAACATCCCTAAACAATATATATAACTAAATAAAAAACATAGATTTTAATTTCAACAGAGAAGATAAAAAAATTCTATCATTTAACCCAGGAGCATGATAGGCATCAAGCCTAATTTGCCATTTGAGTTCTACAAATTCCAAATACTCATTCAAGGGTCCCCCACGAGGTCCCAGATCTACCTGTTCCAAAATAAAGAACAGGAAGGAATGGGTAGGTTCATTAACCAAATGTTTATATAGTGCATTCTTTTCATTTTAGTTTCTGATATCATATAAATGTTGATAAATCCTTAACCTTAGGGCATTCTTAGTTTTACCTACATAGAAACTTGCACAAAATCTACACAAGGCCAAATACACAACCCCTTTAGTGTAACAGTACATCCTTTTTGAACTGGAAATATATCCAAAGTTTTTGAGCTTGATTTTTTCTCTGTCCATAACATAAGGGCATTGGGCACACCTCCCACACTTAAAGGTACCACTATTGTGGATGTCAAATTTTTGCCTTTCAAACAGTCCTTTAAGGGAAGTGTCTCTTTTGTAAACCACTTGTGGTTCAATACCAAATTTCCCTGATGATTCAGGGTCAACATCAAATATTTTCCAATATTTGGAAATAATGTTTTTAATGTCATAAAAATTGGATGTGTAAGTAAGAGTAAGCACCCGTCCAAAATTTAAAGGTTTACAGTCATTATGACTTTTGGTGGACACCTGCCCTAGTAGTGCAAGAAAATGACCATTCATTCTTTTAGTCTTAACTTCATTAAAAATAACTATGACAAAGGTTTCAGGGTACCCCCTCTTACAAAACATGTTTTTTAATATTTCACATTCACTAAGAAAATCCGCAAAGTCAGACACCATTCTGGCCAGTCTTACATATTGGCCCTTAACTAGGGCTTTTTTCTGGTGCAATGGGTGTGCGCTTGTATAATGCAATAGTGAATTTGAATAGGTAGATTTCCTATATAGTTGTGAAACAAAACAATTGTGTTCAAAGTCTTTCTTGATGGTAACATCTAAGTAATTAATCAGTTCTACATTGCTATTCATAGTAAACTTAAGAAAACTTGTAGTTCCATTAATATAGGTGAAGAACCTCTTCAGGCTATGGGTTTGTTATTCAGCAGTCTGATGGTGTCATGTGCCTCTGTTTTCAACACCTAAAATATAAAAAGGAATTAACATTCCCTGTGGTTTAGCTCAGAGCTGCCAACAAATTTATTAGTTATTCCTTTAAACATCCTGCCATAAAACAGTACTCTCGCTACTAGTGTCACAACATTTGCTCGATTCTGATGATCAGGCTGACATGCCCACCATTTAATGAGGCTCCTTATTGAAATGTTTGCACTTCAAATGTTGAGTGTTGACATGCTGAAAAAAAAACTGAAACAGGAGAAGAGCAAATCTTGAAGATCACTCTTCTCTTAAAACTTATTTTTGTGGGAAGGGGAGCCCCCCATACCCCTCGAACCTATGTATATTTATATATATATATATATATATATATATATATATATATATATATATAAAACAACTCTGAGATTGCGATACCTTGGAGAAATGGGAATATTCTGTGAAATGGCACCTCAGACTTAGTGTACATATAAGCCTGATCTCTTGGCCATTCAGTACATGTATTTTGAGACTCACTCTAGTTGGGTCTTGACATTTCAAAGGGTTACCTTTAATGGTAATTTGTAATGTGCTTTTGAATTTAATTGTGACTAGAAGCTCTGGTATTGGTATAGTCTCCTTACTATTGAGACCCCTGGGGCCTTGCTAGTACTCTACTATATGTTTTAACTCAAATAATTGCATTTTTACTGTCCTGGATTTAGAAAAGGTCACCTGTGGGACTTATGGGTTTCAGTTTCTGCAGTTACCCCTGACATGGCCAATAAGCTTCTTTTGACCTTATCCAAGTTGGTACGTCCCATGCTTGGGATATATGGAGGGACTGCACCATAAGTGGACCTGTCAGTATGTGCACCCAAAAAGAATGGTCTTATCTGTCCTGGCTGGTGATATTTACTAAAGTTACTTAATAAGCTTCCAGGCCTTTATCTGAATTGAGAAACTTCAGCAGATGTATCAGTCTCTGCTTGGGTATCACCTTGGTTACAACAGCAATTCCTTTAACAGCAATAGGGATAGACTGTAGTAACTGCTCAAATGTGTTCTTTGTCTTCATGACTTGAAGTCTCTTAACGGGAACATTTTATGCAAAGAGAAACCATGCAAACTCTTGCAATGCAGTGAAAGGAGGAATCGGTTATTGAAAGGCACAGCTTCAGCTGCCTACTGCATCCACCAGATGTAACAAATAAAAGCAGCAAATGCTTTAAAGATTCTATAAAATTGTGTTTACTGGAAGAAGAACTAAATTAATTAGGTAAATATGAGTTAGAAGAAAACACTAGCAATAGGTGAAAATGTAAATTTAACAGCTGAGACAATTTAATATACTCCACTGCTCTTGTGGCTGCAGAAATTCTCTTTTTTTGTTTTCTTGATTACCCAGGAATGAGCTGATAAGTTAACAGCCTTAAAAGTGCAATAACCTTGAGTTTATTATACTTTCCAGTCTTGTGCTAGTAGGCAGCTTTTATTATAAGGCATATTTTTATTTCTTTTCAGTTAGTGACTGCAGTAAAATAAAGCAGCTAACACATTGCAACAAAGTACACCACGTAACATTTCTCTCTTTTAGGCATCACACTAGTGAGTGGTGGTTAGAGAGTAGGTAACTGTTCTTTTTCTCTTGCATGGGAATGTTTTTCTGGTGGATGATAAAAATTTCCCCGAAAAAGAAAAAAATAATTAAGTCTCTTTCTTTAGATTACATGGAAATGTATTGGCTTAAGATTATATTTAGCCAGAACAAAACTCAAAGGGCTGTCTTTCAGCAGACATCATTCTAATGTGTGGTGTAGGCTTTGTGCCACATAACTTAAACGGAATTAGCCAGCAAAATTATGACACAGACCAAACGCTGGTAACTCTGATATAACAGTTGTTTAGGCATTAGCGCTTGTCCTATATTATGATTCAAGATGAACAGGAAGGGTAGTTTGTTTATATGCTTTATTATGTAGAAACACATCAGTATGGATAGCAGCAACATAAAATATAAACAAACTGATTAACTGACACACCATTACATACATGCATGCTCACATCTCAACAGCTCTCTACAAAATGACAGTCTGGCTCGCACATGCTCAGTATTTATACACATGTGCAAGCCAGTGGAAAGCTTCTTGAAGGTATACATACATACTGATCTACATCCTCCTTCTTTAATGAATTGCCCACAAAAAATGACATCTGAAAAAGATATGCAATTATACAGACACTGAGAAATAAACACAACATTCATGTCCAAGTTACCGTGCATCTGGAACATGGTCTGGAAATGTGACCTGATCTAGCATTATAGCAATTAGGACTGGGTTTAGGCAACAGGGACAGTCATTGGTGAATAATCAGTTTTAGGAGTTTCAGTAATTTTCTCAGGAACAGAGATATTTGCTGGAATGTCCTCTGCACTGGAACACTGGATAACTCACTCTGAGATCTAGAGTCTTCTTCACAGGCAAGATGCTGCAATACAGGCTCAGACACTGGTAGTAAATGTTTCCAATTCTGCCTAAATTCAACTCCTTGTGATTCCACAATGTACAGTCTTGGGTCTGGACATACACTTTTCATGACTCCAATCTGATCAAAACCTTTAGACGTCTGCATCCTCACTATATCCCCTTCAAGTAATGGATTGAGCAGTTTGCTGGACTTATCATAATAGGACTTCTTGGACAAACACCTTTTCATGAGTTGAGCTCTCACTGCTTTGCTGTTCTTAGCACGGGGAGCCAACAGATTGCTACTAATCAGTAATGTGGTTCTGGTTTGTCACGACACAGGCCTTTGTGCAAGTGAACCAAGATGTTTATCAAGAGGCATATTTCTGAGATTCAGGAGATTCAGAAAAACATTGCTTTTGTCTCGTTCTGACTTTTCTAATTGTTTCACACTTTGAACTGCATGTTCTGCCAAACCATTTGACTCTGGGTACTCAGGGACAATAATAAACTCCCACTTTTCAGCAAATTTCTTGAACTGCTGGCTTGTGAACTGTGCAACATTGTCAGAAATAACTTTGTGCAGACTACCATGAACTGCAAAATGACGCTTCAACTTAGTAATTACAATACTGGACACTAGATGTCAATCTCAATCCAATTTGAATAAAAGTCTACTAACACCAAGTAATGTTGATCATTCTGTTCAAAAATGTCTGTAGCTATTGTCGACTAAGGTAGTTCAGGAATCTGGTTTAGCTGAAGTGGTTCTTTCTGTTGATATAGCTTAGTACTATTACATACAGAACAAGATGAAAGTACTCTCTCAATATCCTTTGACATAGAAAGCCAAAATACTAATCCTCTCACCTTTTTTGGTAGAATCAGGTCCTGGGTGGCCTTGATACAAAATGGTGATATATACTGTTGTTGTAAGGACTTCAGAACAATCACTTTTGGTCCTTTCATGATGATACCATTGTCAAATAAAATCTCATCTCTGTAAGGAAAATATGGTTGCAGGTTATGAGGTAAACAAGACTGCTTTGACAGTCATCCATGACTGATAAAGTTCTTGAGCTTCTGAAGACTTGAATCTGAGGCTGTGTTTCTTCTAAGGTCATCAAGATGTATGGAAGAAAAATGCTTAACTTCCATGACTTCAAAATCAAGTATCTAATTTTCATACTGTTCAGTGGTATTTCTCGATGATCTGGACAAAATATCAGCAAGATAAAGTAGTTTGCTTTGGGTAGACAAGACTGAAAGCATACTTTTGCAATTTCAATGTCATGCATTGCAATCTGGCAGGATCTATATGCATAGGCTTTATCAAAATAGTGACTAGAGGTTGGTGTCTCTTTCGATTTGAATCACCAGCCATGAATATAATCATGGAACTTCGAACATGCAAACAGAATTGCCAAGAGTTCTTTCTCTATCTCCACTTACTGCATCTTGGTTTGGGTTAGAGTTCCAGACACATAGGTTACTGGTCTGGGTCTCTATTAGTTCGCGGAAATGGTATTCTGGCAAACACCTATTCAGCAACCTGTAATCAGCGAAAATTGTGTCAGCAATTCAATGAATTTACTAAGGGCAATGAAATAGTTTCCTGAAGCACAACTTTTACTTGACTCTTAACTCACCCCCAACTATATATACCAACTCCAAGATCACACTACAGTGGAGAAAAGGGTAAAGTCTTTTAGTTGTCCATTGTGCTTTGGGCAACTATTTTGTTGCTCTTAGTGAATTCAGCGAATTGCTGAAGCAATTTTCGCTGATTACAGGTCACTGAATAGGTGTTCACTGGAATACCATTTCAGCAACCTAATATAGACTTACTGATCTAGCCTCTTGAAGAAAGACTGCACCCAGACCAAATTTTGAAGCATCACAAAAAAGAGTTACTGGTTTGTGAACATCATAGTAGCTGAGTGCTGGTGGACTTTCAACTCTCTATTTCAGGACATCAAATGCTCTTTGGTGTTGTTCTAACCAGGACCATGGTACATCTTTGCATGTCAACTCTCTGAGTGATGCTGAAAGTTGGTTCAAGTATGGAAAGAACTTTCCTAGATAGTTAACCATGCCAAGAAAATGTTGTAGGGCTTGGTCATCTCAAGAATTGCTGTTTGCTTTGAAGGATCTGGTCGTAACCTGAACTGGGGAACAAATGGCCAACATGAGGACCTTCTTGTAGTCTGAATTTGCACTTCTGAGGATTCAGCTTAAGATTCACTTCACATGCTCTTTCCAGAACTTTTTTGAGGTTTTCTCATGCTTGGCTTCACCATTACCTTCTACTAGAATATCATCTACTATAATAGCACATGGATATCCAGAAAAAAAATTGTTCCATGGCACGCTGGAAGACTTCACTGGCAGAATTTATCCCAAATGGCATTCTCAAAAATCTTTACCTGCTAAAAGGAGTACTGAAAGTAGTTATCAAGGAAGATTTCCAGTCAAGCAAAATTTGCCAAAATGAACTCTTTGCATCCAAAACAGAAAAAAAAACAGTAGCATTTGACATTAGAGCAGTGACTTCAACTGTGCACATTAAATGATGAGGTATTTTCAATGCTTTGTTTAAATCTCTTGGATAAATACATATTCTGATATCATCTGAGCTTTTCTTATGAGCTACTACCATGGAATACAGCCATTTAGTTGGTACATCAACTGGAGAAATCACACCTTGCTGCACCATTTTATCTAGCTCAGCTTTGACTCTGTTCTGCATAGCTACTGGAACTTTCCAAGCTGATCTGACAACTGTGCTGACCTCAGGGTCTAACTTTATGGGGTACACAACTGGGAGTTTGCCTAGCTTGTCTTCGAAAAGATCAGCATAGGTAGAGAAAATGGACTGGGCAAAATTAGATCAGTGATCTTTTAAGCTTACATGGTGGATTTCCTCATTAAGTGAAATTGGTCCTATTCTCAAACAATCTTGGAAGCCCACCAATGACTGTGAGTGCCTTTTGACTGCGTAAAATTGCAAGTCATAGCTGTTCCCAGCAAAGTAACATGAAAGTACTATTGAACCTTCGGTTTGAATTTCTTCCCCACCATAAGCAACAAGCTTTGCACACTTTACCAAATCAAACTTCTCACCAGCACATACTCTAGCAAATGCTTCTGCTGACATAATATTGCACTTTGAACATGTGTCATCTTTGAGCTGTAGGAGAGACCCATTAATTTGAACAGTACAAAATACTTCATTCTTTGCCCATAAATCTACTGCATTGACTGTTTCATTAAGCAAAGACACACCATCAACATAAAAAAAGTAGGGTCACAGCTTTCTATTTATCTACTTTTCTCTTTGAATGTTGTCTTTTAATAAAATGATGTCCCTCTTTTGATTTACAAAATCTTTGGAAATGATCCCAATTTTTACATCTGTTGACCAAAACCTAAGTACTTTTCTCTATTGGGCTAGTGATTTCTACCATAATTATGACAGCTGACTATGAGGCTAGGCGAGGGAATATGCTTTGAGTTTGCTGACTCAGCCTTGTGCTTCACTGAGACTGTGTGTGCTCTAGAATTTGATAGAAAGCTACAGGGTTTACCAGGAACTATTACAGGGTTGACAGTTGCTGCCATGTGTTTGGGCACATTTCTTTTAACCACATGCTGCACTATCAATATGAGAGGCAGAAGACACTGAAAGCATGCATTTCTCATTTGTAAGCATATTTGTGTGTTTTCTATGAGCTCATATATCTGACAAATCTCAGATGGCCTCACTCAAAGGTAAAATCACTGTCATGAAGCAAAATTAGTGCACCGCATCAACTCAGTCACATTAAAAAATATTAACAAGGTATAGATTGATCAGAGGTATGTACAAGAAGAAAATATTAAACAAACATTAGTAAGTAAAACAATGAGTGAGAAGATCACACAGAAAAAACAATCAGTAAAAACTAAATGAAAACTCCAGCCAAGCTAAAACTTCTAACAAGTGATCTCTCAAACCTCTTGAATTTGAAGGACATGGGATATATGGACATGACCCTTATGAACACCAGGTGTTTTAGCTATTCAGCAAATCTGAAAGACCATGACGTGCTTTATCATTTCAATGGACAATTGCAGGCCAATAAATCCAAACCCCACTAGCTGTCAATATACATATTTCAGACTTATGAACACAAGCAGAATGCTCAAATAAGCATAAGAAACACAGGGCTGTCATACCCAGCCGAAGTCCATTATCGGGTGACTGCAAAATATCCCAAATAACAAACTAAAACAATGAGTGCTAAGGTCACACAAAAAAATCAGTAAAAAACTAAATGAAAACTCCAGCCAAGCTGGAACTTCTAATGAGTGATTTCTCAAATCTCTTGAATCAAAGGCATGTGGGATATATGCAAATTAATGCCTTTGATTCAAAAGGTTTGAGAGGTCACTCACTGGAAGTTCCAGCTTGGCTGGAGTTATCATTCAGTTTTTACTGATTGTTTTTTTCTATGTGACCTTCTCACTCATTGTATTAGTTTGTTATTTGGGATATTTTGCAGTCACCATAATGATAATGGACATCAGCTGGGTATAATAGCCCTGTGTTTCTTATGCTTAGTTAAATACTCTGCTTGTGCTGTGCTGATGATGTCATGACAAGGTTGAATACATATGTTCACAGCTTATGGTGTTTGGTTTGATTGACCTGAAATTGTCCATTAAAACAAAACAAGTCATGGACAGTCAGAATTACCAATTAGCAGAAACACCTGGTGTTCATAAAGATCATTTGTATATATCCCTTGTGATTCTGTTTTGAGAGGTCACTCATTGGAAGGTCCAGCTTGGCTGGACTTTTCATTTAGTTTTTACATACTTTTTGTGTGACCTTCTCACCCATTGTTTTAGTTTTTATTTGGGATATTTTGTAGTCACTCTAATAATGGACATCAGCTGGGTATAACAGCCCTGTGTTTCTTATGTTTAATCAAACACTCTGCATGTGCTGTGCTGATGAGGTCATAACAAGTCCCTTGTGCTGTGCTGATGAGATCATAACAAGTCTGAAATATGCATGTCCACAGCTGGTGGAGATGGGATTTATTGGTCTGAAATTGTCCATTAAAATGATGAAATAAGTCATGGGCATTCAGAATTGCCAATTAGCTGAAACATCTGGTGTTCATAAGGGTTAGTTGCATATATCCCATGTGCCTCTGATTCAAGAGGTTTGAGAGGTCACTCATTGAAAGTTCCAGCTTTGCTGGAGTTTTCATTTAGTTTTTACTGATTGTTTTTCTCTGTGTGACCTTCTCAGTCATTGTTTTAGTTTGTTATTTGGGATATTTTACAGTCACACAGTCAGCCTAACGATAATGGACATCAGCTGGGTATAACAACCCTGTGTTTCTTATGCTTAGTCAAGTACTCTGCTTGTGCTGTGCTGATGAAGTCCTAATACGTCCAAAAATATGCATATCCACAGCTAGTGGGGTTTGGCTTTATTGGCCTGAAATTGTCCATTAAAATGGTGAAACAAGTCATGGGTATTCAGAATTGTCAATTAGTGGAAGCACCTGGTGTTCATAAGAGTCATTTGCATATATCCCAATGTGTCTCTGGTTTGAGAGGTCACTCATTGGAAGGTCCAGCTTTGCTGGAGTTTTCATTTAGTTTTTGCTGATTGTTTTTTTCTGTGTGACCTTCTCACTCATTGTTTTAGTCTGTTATTTGAGATATTTCATTGTTTTAGTCTGTTATTTGAGATATTTTGCGTTCACCCTAATGATAATGGACATCAGCTGGATATAACAGCCCTGTGTTGCTTAGTCTGTTCTAGAGAAGGTCTTTTCTCTAATGGCTAGCTTGAACATTGGTTGTACAAATGGTGCATTATCTTGACTGCTTCTAAGAATGTGGCTTTAGTCCTTTATCTGGAGTGTTGTCTTAAGGTGTGGGCAGTTAGAAATTTGTATATCAGGGTATTTAACTGATAAGTGACCATATAGGTAATAAGAAGCAAGTGTACTTGTTCTATTAGAATGCAATGATGACAACTGCTATCTACCACCATGGTAAATCTGAATATTCTGTGTTCTACAATTTGATTTTTTGGGGCATTATCAGAGGCCTGAAGTATAATCAGGGGTTGTGCAGATTCACTCTTGAGTATCAGGCATATTCTTGCTATTATAATTCTTGCAGCTGGAATGAAAAGGTAAGATATATGGTAACACAATTTTAGCAGTCCAATCCTTTCTCAGTTATATCATCTGTGTGCAAATTGAAGTTTATCAGGGGGTTGAGAGTTACACCTAGGCATTTTTGATGGTTAACAGTAGGAATAAGATTTCCATTTGTATCTTTTATTGTTAGTGCAGGTAATAATGGAATTTGCTTTGCACTAGAAACTACAACAGCATTCACCTTTGTGTTATTAAGGCATGTATTTATTTTTAGCTAATTGCACATGTTGTTGAAATTATATTGTAACTTTTATTGTGATGGTTAGTGAGTTTTGCTTGCTTCAAGTTAAAGAAAGTAATTTGTGTACAATATTATTTTGAGGTTGGACAAATCAAGTGCAATGTCATTAATAAAGACTGAAAACAATGGATGGGGTAACGCATGAATTATGTGCAGACTTTAATGGACTTAAGGTTGTATGTTCATTAAGTTAAATTTACATTCAAAGTTTCTGAATAATGTATATGTTAACCCTTTTAGAGTGGCCAATATATACAATCCCCCACTGCATTCCACTTTAATGCTGTTTCAAAACATGTGTGAGTTGGACATCAGAGGTATTTACACTAGGAAGAACAAATATGTTAATAATAATTTCAGTGCAGATGAATGTGCAGTGTTGGATTTTTTGCAAAATAACCCACAAGTAAGGTTTATTAAGCCAAGTAAGGGTGGGGGGCTTGTTGCTATTGATAGAGGTGACTATGTAACAAAAATGAAACATTTGTTGAATTCTAATACATATAAACAAAGTTCAATTAATGAACGGAATATGGTATATGGTTGAATTCAAAGTCATATTTATGACATTTTTGGAGGGTGCCATTGATATTCATCAATGCAACTATTTGAATGTTGATTTTCCTATTACACCTACCATTTTCAGTCTTCCGAAGTTACATAAGGATATACATCAACCCCCTATGTGTCCCATTGTGGACGCTAGAGGAGCTATTAATCAACCAATAGCAAAAATGTTGGATGCAGAACTTAAGAATATTGTTTATAGTGAACCATTTGTCTGTAGTGATTCATGGGATTTCCTTAGAAGGTTAAATAAGCTTTCCTATAGAAGTAATTGGATCTTTATTACAATTGATATCAAGGATTTCACATTCCATTAGAGAAGAATGGTTTAGGAAATTTCTTGACATGAAAGGGATGCCACATGGTTCTATCAATACATATGAATTATTGTTAGACCTGGTTTTGAAGTCTAATTTCATATTGTTTGAGAAGGATTTATACCTACAACAAGACGGCATTGCCATGGGTTCTGCCTGTGGTGGGCTTTATGCTAATATTGTTATAATAATGTGGGAATATAGGTACCTTTTGAATTCTCCCTATTTTTCTAAATGTGATTTATATTTAAGATATCAGGACAATATTTTTATTCTCTGGGCTGGTGAGAACACTGAAATTGGCTCCTTTATTTCTTACATTAATGGCACTACTAGTTTTTTGCTATTTACACACACAATTGATGATGTACAGGTAGCATATTTTCATGTCTTGTTAAAAAAGGATGATATTAATCATAAATTATTGGCTAAAATCTATCGTAAGCCAATGTATTCAAACTCATTTCTTCATTTTCAAAGTAATCATCCTATGTTTCAAAAAAGAGCCATTGTTAAAGGACAATTAGTACAAGCGGCCGGTATGGTTACAGATTGGTAAGACTTCATTGATGAATGTGATCTGTTAAAGGATATGTTCTTGAACAGAGGATATCCTGAGTCCTTTATTCTGAAATTAATAATAGAAGTTAAAGAAAAAAGAATGAAAGGGCACTTTGAACCCCCTGTTAAATACAGATCCATTCAATGTAAGTCTGATAGATAGGACTGGGTCAGATTTATATGAAATGGATTTACCTAATAATTCCTTAGAAATTATTGGTAATAATATTGAGCAGAGTAAGTATGCATATACTAATGCCTTCATTACCTGCTTTAGTGATGATAGTAGTGCCATTAGACATGCATTTATTTAAAACTGGGATGTTTTTATGAATGATTCTATTTTTAGAAATCAGTTGGGTAATAAACCTATCATTGTTTTCAAAAGGGGGCTTAATTTGAACATCATAAAGAAAAGATTAACAAAGTGTTTATGACAAAATGTGGCAAGTATATTCTCCTAACAAATCAGATTATGATCAATGATCATACTATTTTTATTAATGGCAAGCCATGCTGTATTAAGAAAAAAGTCATCTATTGTGCCTTATGTTCATCTTGCCCATGTTTTTATGTGGGCAAGACTGAACGGAAGTTAAAAAACAGAACTGGTGAACATCTATCAGATATTCGTGCTAAAAATAAAACACAAATGGCCTTTATAGACATATTTCAGAGACTGAAAACAATGAATGGGCTAACACAAAGCCTTTAGGCAATCCAGTGTTGAGTATAACCTTTTCAAGGTGTAAATAATTGAAGTAGATTTGAATGGTCTATCTTGCAAATAGTTTTAAAACCACAGGATTGTGTTCTCCAGTTTACTGAGAATAAAATGAAAAGTGGCTGGATATCTGAAAAGAGGAAAGAGTTGTGATATTATATGTGTCTTGTGTAAGAGAAGGAAATGAGCTGGTGATGTCTTAATTGGATGGAAGGAAATAGTTCATAAAATTATTGGGATATTTGTTGGTGTTAATTATGATGACAGGTAGAGAGGTGTTTAATTTATCCCCAGAACATCTTTGGTTTTGAAGAAAAGGTGTGCTGCCTTTGTGTTAAGTATAGGCCTTTTATGTTGTTTGTGGAAAGTATAAGAGACTTTCAACATGTTAAGAACTGTTCATGGAGGTTATGGGTTGAGGGCTTTCGCTTGCATTTTTCCAGGCCTTGTCAGTTTTCTACTTGTTTTGTTTGACATAATTTGTTAGCCAAGGATAATTTTGTTCTCTAAATGTGTGGCCTATTAAAGGAATATTATGTGGGTATATAAGTCAGAATGGTTACTTTCATTTAAAATATATCCTGTACCATGAAAGACATTTTACTTTTAATAATAATTTATAGAGCTCATATCAAATTTCAAAACTGTTATTATTTCTGATGCAATGTTTGAATCAAATGCTACAAACACAGCTAGGAAAAAAAACTACCCAAAGATCCAAATTCTGTGCACATGTTCCCTCTTAAATAATGTGACTACACTTTTCTAGACTCTTTAGATAGGTACTAGGTCAATAGAAACAGAATGGACTAAAGTGATACAGGAAAGTTGGTGTAATCTGAAATAAAAAACACAAATTTGGGGATTCATTAATGACTGTGTACATGTTTATTCATCTTAGGTAGATAGGCAATAGTGCTCTCTGAACATGCAACCCTAGTCATTGAGCAGGACCTATTCATGGCCAGAACACCTGCTAAGGGCCACAGTGAGTTGCAGATAGGCTCAAGCAATGCAGCATAAACAATAAGTCGTAAATAACCTTAACCTCAATAACCGAGCACATAGATGACTTAATACAAGGCAATGGCAGACTGAATTACATAATTAAAAGGCAGGATTATTTTAACACAGAATTTGTAGTTTTATATACATACATATATATATATATATATATATATATATATATATATTTATATATATATATATATATATATATATATATATATATATATACATATATATATATATATATATATATATATATATATATTACTGTACAAACATCTCTAATAATAATTATCAATAACTGTTGAAGTAATCCTGTTCCCTCAGGGACATATCTACATTATAAAATGGAAGAGTTGATAAATGGAGGTCAGAGGAACACAGCTACAGTGTAAAAAAGGGAGTAAATATATGCATGTAAAATGATGTTAATGTGGAGAGATGAGATAGCAGTTGGCAAGGAAAGAAAATGGATTAGGGGATACTGCATCTGTGGCATATACCGCATGTAGTGCATGTAGTGTATATACTGCAGGTAGTGCAGAACATTATAATGTGTACCAAGCCTGATGCTATTGCCCCACTACCCATCTATCTTTTAAAAATGTAGTCATAAAATGCTGCCAAATGCACTTTAGAGGGGGCCTTTTGTTCTTAGTTGTTGTCACTTGTAACCATAAAAGTCTATTTTTGGTGTAAATGTATGTTAGGAAAGCTTGTTTTATATAGGAATGCGCAATATAAATAGTTCAGACAGTTATAAAAAATGTCTACGATTTCTACTATAGATCTTCCGAGACATACTAAGAAAAAATGCACTTACTGGAGTACATTAAGTATGCCTAGTGCAGCAAAGAACAGGGCATTGGAGGCACTTTACCAGCTTCTGGAAAGTGGCTCAGTAGGTGGCACAAAGAAACAATATCAGGTTGCAAGACAAAGTCAGAAAGATAAAGAAGATAGACTCCCTTCATAAGGGAAGCCAGCAACAACCTACTCACCAGTCCACAGGACATCAAAGGCAGATGGAAGGAGTACTTACAGCAGGTTCTGAATAAAGAAAATCTTACAAATCCTGTACTGCCCCAGACATAGCATATGATGAGAAAGAGGAGCCCACCCTAGAAGAAGTAAGAATAACACTAAGGAAAATGAAGTCAGGGAAAGCAGCAGGCTGAGATGAGGTCACAGTAGATATGATAAGGATGCTGGGTGAGATAAGGGAGCAATGGCTCATAACAGTACACACAGCAGTGTGGAGAGAAAGGTGTATCCCAGATGACTGGAAAATAAGCATACTCATGCCAGTGTACAAGAACAAAGGGAACATCCACAACTGTGAGCAGTACAGAGGTATCAAACTATGTTCTGGAGAAAGTGATTGATAAATGGATACACAGAAAGTAAGATAGGATATGAGCAATTCAGATTAAGATCAGGATGCAGCACAACTGACCCAATGTTTGCAGACAGGCAGATAGTTGAGAAGAAGCTAGATATGAGAAACAAGTCCAACTGGGTATTCCTAGACTTAGAGAAAGCATATGATAAAGTCCCAAGAAAGCTGATTTGGGTAGTCCTGCAGTGGTTCAAAGTTCCAAAAACATTGGTAGAATTAGTGCAGGCTATGTACAACGATCTAATAACTTAAGTACAAAGTACAAACAATGTTTGGTCTCTCAGAGGGATTCCCAGTGGGAGTGGGCATGCATCAGGGCTCAGCTCTGAGCCCACTGCTGTTCATGTTGGAGATGGATTGAATTAACAAACAGGTCAGAGGGTATAGATCAACAAATTTGCTTTACACAGATTATGTGGCATTACAGACAGATTCTGAAGAAGAATGGAAGAACTTCAGCAAAGGACAGAGGAATGGAATGCAAAAGTGAAGGCACATGGGATGAAACTAAGTATAGAAAAGACAGTAGTAATGGCAGGAAACAATCGAAAGAATCTGAGAATTGAGATAGAAGGGAAGATAGTGGAACAGGTTAACAGCTTCAAGTATCTGACAGGGGTGGTTGAGGAGTCTGAATGAAAAGGCCAAAGCTAGAATCAGAGGTACTGCAGCCGATTGGCATAGAGTGTCAGGTGTAGTGTATGAGAGAAGAATGCCAAAGAAGCTGAAAACAGTAGTGTGAACAGCACTACTGTATGGTACAGAAATGTGGACAGTAAAGGCAGAACACACGAGGAAGCTAGAGCTGATAGAAATGAAGTGCCTGAGACAGGTGGTAGGATGCACACTGTAGCACAGGTAAACAAATGAGGACATAAGAGCAGAAGCCAAAGTAGATCTACTTGCAGAAAAAAGTTGAGAACAGATTATGGTGGTTCAGGTACATGTGCATCAAAGCAGAAGATAATCGGATGAAGATTTGTGACAGAAGGAAAGAGGAAATTAGGGTGCCCAGAAAAGAGGCTGATGGATTGTGTGAAAGAAGATCTGCAACAGTCAAACGTGAGTGGCAGGAGTGTGGCATTGAATGGAGAGAGATGGCGACAGTTAACATGATTTCCCAACCCCATGTAGAAAATGGGAAAAAGGTGGTTGAATGAGAATGAAGATTAACAGGCCTAGCAACACTAATGGCACAAATGGATTATGTTTCCTTTGTCCTGTATACTATGAGAGTAATGAAAGGAAATAATTAACAAACACATGATCGATGTTCGAACATAAGCACAAGTTAAAGAATCTTAACCCTTAATTGCATTATATGCAAGAAGCAAGCAATAATAACGTTGTCATGGCAATGTAAACACGTACAAATGTGGACATACTGCGAACAATCACACACACGTGTGAAACTACTCTAATGTTGTTCTTCTTTTGGCTTTTGTATTAATTCAGGAAACAAGCATTTGTGGCAGCAACCTGCATGTTGTGAATGCATATATGTACAGCAGTCCAGAAGGATCTGACACATATACAAAGCCGTCACATCGACAAACATATCAAAAGAAAAGACTGCTTTTATCCATACTCACAGTTGTCTAACTATAACTGATGTGAGACATACATACTTGTAACAGGAGGGGCATAGTCATGTGACATATATTAACATGTACTCAAATTAAGTCAAAACTCATGTGCAGTCACTCCCTTGACAATTTGGCTATGTGTGTAGGAATGTCATTATATCACTATGCATATGATTTATATATGTGTGATAGAAAGACCACAAGTGGATAAGTAGCCATAGAAAACTTAGCTCCAAATACATAAAATTCAGCAGTATAATGTCATCAGATAGAGGGAAAATATATCACCTGTCATTTTAAAATTATTTGAATGTAATGCATTTGTGTGTCTATGTGGTGTCTCCTCTCTGGCCCAGTAATCACAACTGACACTGGAGAGGGATGTTCACCTGGAACAAAATGAGATACACACAGTACTTCCAGATGCAGCTCTCTGCATCAAGCACAGTTTCCCTTAAGATCACACAGGAAACACACTCACTCCAGGGTCTGGATTACTCTGCCTCTCTCTCTCTCTCTCTTTCCAGGGATCCAGTGAAAGTCCTCACTGGCACAGCTGTAGAGATGAGCCTCAGCCGAGTGTCCAAGCCAAGTCCTCCAGCACCCTTTCTGTGAAACCAGTGCTTTGTGTCCCTCCTCCAAGTAACACACACACACACACACACACACACACACACACACACACACACACACACACACACACACACACACACACACACACACACACACACACACACACACCTGGGGAAGGCAGACACAGATTTACTAGTCATGCCCCCTTCTGCCCAGCCTATAAGGTAGTTACTACCACTGGACACTCCAGTGCCAGCTATGCTAAGTCTCTTGCAATGGTACCCAGTTATACTGAGTGGATTTAATATTAATACAAATGGTAGTCTTTTGACCAGTGTGGACACACTGTTGATGCATTTTTTAACACAAGCAACTTTACAAATGCATTTTCAGCACAAGCATCTGCACAAATCAGTTTGATATACAAATGACATATTCTTTACAAAATTCCAGCTAGCTATGCTGGTATATGTTACACCTCTACTGCCCTACTTCTCCTGGCATAGCTGGCAATACCTCATATCATCACAGTGTAATCAGTGAAATTATGTATATTCACTCTGCTGCAACTGCCACACAATACACATGGAAATACTAAAATCTATCAGACTAGACATGTGAATGCAGTATCGGATCATTTTTGTACATCACATTTTGCCCAGTAATGAGCTTTGTTGAACACGCTAGTAACACCTATATGATAATGCACTGAAATAAATTACAACCAAGTTAAAGAGTAACATGTATTATGATGTGACCTGTTGAAAATTTACATTTCAGAAACACCAACGGTTTACTAACCTGCAACAAATGCTGTTAACCTCTGCGTACTGATCAATAACACCATTGCACAGATGTTGGCATGTCCAGCATTCCAGAGGCTAAATTTATTAAGTTTTGCCAAAGAAGAACAAATAACAACCATCTCATAACATTGATTACTTAATGGTCTGTTTGCTAAACTACAATGCAGCACGTACATTATTATACTGGGCATGCTCTTAAGTCAGTAGAGCAATGGCTGCAAAAGCATCAACTACCCACCACAAAGCCACAGGAAAGTATTACAACACAAGGGCACTCACACTTTGTGAATAATATGCAGCATGGCACACATCAAGAACTGGGCTGTAAATAATGTATATAACATACTCTGAAGTCATATCTTGT